>NW_015160253.1:445599-445771 GCF_001447785.1 Gekko japonicus
GTAACACAGTCTCTCTGATCTCCGCATTCAGACCCACTCTGTACATTTCCACCGAAACTTTGTCAGGCCAATCGCGTAACTTCGCAGCTTGATTTTGGAATTCTGCAGTATAGTCTCTCACCAAGCGTCGACCTTGCTTGAACGTGCGCAAAAAGGCTTTTGCCCGGTTTTC
>NW_015160253.1:446264-450884 GCF_001447785.1 Gekko japonicus
TCATTTGCGGTAGTGCATCGAAAACATCGCCCACCGTTCGCATGAGTTGTCGTACCGACTTCTCGAGGTCTTCTATTCGGTCATCTCGGGGGTCATAGCTGCTTTCAGCCGAGTCTCTACCCCCTCTCCGAATTTCTCTCTCTGCTGCCCACATCTCGTCTTCCCGCCGAGATGCTCTCTCCGCACGCCCGGTGACCGTTCCCGGGTACATCCCCCTGTCAAACAGGCTTTCTCGGAGAGCACTGCCTCTGTGAGAAAAGATCTCTTTAGTCCCTTTCAAGTCATACAGAGACCAGACATCCCACTGCTCCGCATCTCCGGGTCCCCATTTCGACGGGGTAGGCGGCGGCCATGGAAGGTATCCCCCTCACGGGATCGTTCCCCCGACGGCCCCGGTTAATCCCACTGTAGTCACCGGCGTTTCGGTGGCAGTCGTGACCAAAGGAGCCGACGTAACCGGAGTTGCCTCCGTGGTTGCTGGTTTCTCCTCTTTCCCACTCATGACAGCCATCAGAATTGGGATGATAGAGAAAAGTGGATTCCTAACAAAATGTTGGATCCCCAGGCATTCGAAATAACTCCACGTTTTATTCAAAGCAAGGTTTATTTCAAAGCGATGGTTCAAGCAGGAACACGGACATTGTTAGGAATGACTACCAATACACAGGTATAACATAATAAAGGGATTTGAACAAGGTTAGGGCCAATGAGCCCAGTTCCCGCTGGCGGGAATAGAACTTGGAAACGCGCGCCCATTTCATGGGAACGTAACAGTTCAGTACAATCAACACAGGTTCAGTTCACAGGGTAGATACCCATAACAAGCTGAGCGAAGCACCAACTCCCACCACCAGCTGCATGACCTTGGCCAGTTCCGCAAAGTGCAGAGAAGCATAATGAAGCTACAAGAATCAGGAGGGGGGGGAAGAGCACAAGATGTGTTAAGCAGGTAACACCAGATACAATGGCAGCTAGCTGACAGGACCAAGCACACTGTACAAGTTTTCAGGCTCTCCGGAGCTTCACATCAGGCTTCATGTCACAGCAGACAAACAAGCCAACATGAAGGGTCGGAACAGGCAGGGGTCATTTCATAGAAAAAGAGCTGCAAGAGCTCATTAGCATATCTAATAGGCTATTAGCATAATAGCTTATTAGCATATGCCACGCCCCCTGACATCACCGGAAGTGATTTCAGAAGGGGAAGCAAAAGGGGGGGTGGCATCTTCAAAAGCCCCCCTCCCCTTCCCCAGCCGGCCTGCCAAGGCATTTAAAGTTTAAAACCCCTTCTCTCTTTCCATTATATTCTATGGGCCATAGAATACAATGGAAAGATCTTTAAACCCGCCTCGGCTGGGGGTGGGGAAGCGAAGAGGGAAGGGGTTTAAAGTTTAAACCTTCTCTCTTTCCATTATATTCTATGGAAAGATCGCACCGCTGCTGCGGCACGACTCCAGAGAGAAGGATCATGGGGGCGGGCAGCTGGGGGCGGGGCTTGCTGCTACCGCCATTTCTGCCCACTCCTGGCCTGCCAGAGCGGTGCTTCGGCGCGCTCTGGGCCCAACAGACCCCTGTGAACAGGGGGGGAAAGGACATCTTTCCAGCCATGATATTGGTGCCCTTCTTCCAGCTTGATATTGGTGCCATTAAGTTGTCTAATGTGTCAGATTCTCAAGAGAATGCAGAACTCCCTGAAAAGGCTGAGAACAAAGGGAAAACAGATTATATATTATAATCTGTTATATTAACAATACTGGGGAATAATTTTAGTTGGTCCACTAAGAGTCAATATAAATCTTTATGGCATCAATGTTATGTTGTAAGAGAGATGATCTCAGTGAACTCATATCTGGACTCTTAAAAGTTTGAGATAAATCATTAAATATTTTTCCAACCATCTTTGTCTCTAAAAACTAGTTATAAAACCCTCTATATGATCTGGATCTGGTTTCAAGAAGGTGTTGAACTGATCTTAAGTATCATGTACTGCGAACAGTGGTCACTCATTAAAGAGTTAATAACTTCAAACTTGACCACATAATTCAAGTGGGAGAAATAGCAATACAGTTTATTGTGCTGGCTCTGCAGGTGGACATGTAGGTAGAAGTCCCACCAGATGTGTCAGAATTAGTACTGTGAAGTTAGTCAAACAGATGTAAAAGTGATTGCACCACTTGGGAACAGTGATCATAATGTTGTTGAGTTCAACGTTTGTACAAATAGGGAATTGGCCAAAAAGACTCACACAACACTTTTAACTTTAAAAGGGGTAATTTTTCTGATATGAGGGGACATGTGGGGAGGAAACTGAAGGGAAAAGTAAAAACGGTCAAAACCATTGGGGAAGCTTGGAAACTATTTAAAACTACAATTCTAGAAGCTCAAAAAATATACATTCCGCAGGTTAGGAAAGGCATAAACAGGTATAAGAAAAAGCCTACATGGTTAACAAACAAAGTAATGGAAGCTGTAAAAGGTAAAAAGGATTCCTTTAAGCGGTGGAAAGCTAGTCACAGTGAGGCTGATAAAACAGAACACAGGCTATAGCAAATAAAATGCAAGTCTGTGGTCAGGCAGGCAAAAAGGGAATATGAGGAGCATATAGCAAAAAATGTAAAGACCAACAATAAAACTTTCTTCAAATACATTAGAAACAGGAAACCAGCCAGGGAGGCAGTGGGGCCCTTGGATGACCAAGGGGTAAAAGGAGTACTGAAGGATGATAGGGAAATGGCTGAGAAGCTAAATGCATTTTTTGCCTCCGTCT
Organism: Gekko japonicus; assembly: GCF_001447785.1. Lineage (NCBI taxonomy): Eukaryota > Metazoa > Chordata > Lepidosauria > Squamata > Gekkonidae > Gekko > Gekko japonicus. Next base: position 449,032 of record NW_015160253.1, read on the forward strand.
TCACTGTGGAAGATGAGAGGTGCTTGCCCACTCCAGAGCCGCTGAGTTCGGGAGGGGTGTTGAAAGACCTGAGTCAGATTGAGGTGACGAGAGAGGAGGTCCTAAAACTGATAGACAACTTAAAAACTGATAAATCACCAGGCCCAGATGGCATACATCCAAGAGTTCTGAAAGAACTCAATTGTGAACTTGTGGATCTCCTGACAAAAATATGTAATCTCTCCTTAAAATCAGCCTCCATTCCTGAGGACTGGAAGGTAGCTAATGTCACTCCCATCTTTAAAAAGGGTTCCAGAGGAGATCCGGGAAATTACAGGCCAGTCAGTCTGACGTCGATACCGGGTAAATTGGTGGAAACCATTATTAAGGAAAGAATTAGTAGGCACATAGATGAACAAAACCTATTGAGGCAGACTCAACATGGGTTCTGTAAGGGAAGATCTTGTCTCACTAACCTGTTAATGTTCTTTGAGGGGGTGAACAAACATGTGGACAAGGGGGATCCAATAGATATTGTTTACCTTGACTTCCAGAAAGCTTTTGATAAAGTTCCTCATCAAAGGCTCCTAAGCAAGCTCAAAAATCATGGGATAAAAGGACAAGTCCTTTTATGGATCAAAAACTGGCTAATTAATAGAAAACAGAGAGTGAGTATAAATGGGCAGTTCTCCCAGTGGAGGGGTGTAAGCAGTGGGGTACCACAGGGATCAGTACTTGGTCCACTGCTTTTTAACTTGTTCATTAATGATTTGGAGTTGGGAGTAAGCAGTGAAGTGGCTAAATTTGCGGATGATACGAAGTTGTTCAGGGTGGTGAAAACCAGTGAGGATTGTGAGGCACTCCAAAGGGATCTGTCAAAGTTGGGCGAGTGGGCGTCAACATGGCAAATGGGGTTCAATGTGGCCAAGTGCAAGGTGATGCACATTGGAGCCAAAAATCCTAACTATAAATACACGTTGATGGGGTCTGAACTGGCAGAGACAGATCAAGAGAGAGATCTTGGAGTTGTAGTAGATAACTCACTGAAAATGTCGAGACAGTGTGTGACTGCAATAAAGAAGGCCAATGCTATGCTGGGGATTATTAGGAAGGGTATTGTAAACAGATCAGCCAATATCATAATGCCGCTATATAAATCAATGGTGCGACCTCATCTGGAATACTGTGTGCAATTCTGGTCACCACACCTTAAAAAGGATATTATAGCTTTGGAAAAAGTGCAGAAAAGAGCAACTCGAATGATAAAAGGGTTGGAACACTTTCCCTATGAGGAACGGTTAAGGCGCTTAGGGCTCTTTAGCTTGGAGAAACGACGACTGAGGGGTGACATGATTGAGGTTTATAAGATTATGCATGGGAAAGAGCAGGTAGAGAAAGAGGTACTTTTCTCCCTTTCTCACAATACAAGAACCCGTGGGCACTCCATGAAATTGCTGAGCGGTCGGGTTAGAACGGATAAAAGGAAGTACTTCTTCACCCAAAGAGTGATTAACACTTGGAATTCACTGCCACAGGAAGTGGTGGCAGCTACAAGCATGGACGGCTTCAAAAGGGAATTAGATAAGCATATGGAGCAGAGGTCCATCAGTGGCTATTAGCCACAAGGTATAGATAGGGACTCTGGGGCAAGTGATGCTCTGTCATCTTGGTGCTTGGGGGGGGGTCAACAGTGGGAGGGCTTCTAATGTCCTGGCCCCACTGGTGGACCTCCTGATGGCACTGGTATTTCTGGCCACTGTGGGATACAGAGTGTTGGACTGGATGGGCCTTTGGCCTGATCCAACATTGGCATCTCTTATGTTCTTATGTTCTTATGTTCTCTAATCTGGGAGAACCAGGTTTGATTCCCCACT
>NW_015160253.1:451883-497104 GCF_001447785.1 Gekko japonicus
CGACCAGACCGAGCCACCCCGTCGCTGCTTCATTCTGCCCACGCGGAGCTCCGCACAGCCAGAATGAGGGCCCCCACCCCATCGCTGCTTCGTTCTGCCCGTGCAGCGCTCCATGCAGCCAGAACGAGGTGCAGACCACCCACCCCCGTTGCTGTTTTGCTCTGCCGCGCAGAGCTCCGGGCGGCCAGAACGAGCCCCCCCACCCCCTCACTTCTTCCCTCTCGCTGCTCCAAGTGAGAATGAAGGCCCCAACTTCCCCCTCCTTTGCTCTCGCCGCTCCGGGAGCAGCGAGAACAAAGGCCCCAACCCCCCTCCTTCGCTCTCGCTGCTCAGAGTGGCAAGAGCGAAGGAGGGGGAGGTTGGGGCCTTCATTCTTGGACTGAATGGGCCACCTGCCTGGTCCAGCCCCAATCCCCCCTTTCATTCTGGCCACTGGGAATGGCTAGAAGGAAGCCCCCACCTGCTGGTGGACCTCCGGAGGGCCCCTGGTATTTTTGGCCCCTGTGTAACAGAGTGTTGGACTTGAGGGGCCATTGGCCTGATCCAGCATTGGCTTCTCTTATGTCTGGGGCAAGGGATGCTCTGTATTCTTGGTGCTTGGGGGGGACAGTGGGAGGGCTTCTGGTGTCCTGGCCTCACTGCTGGACCTCCTGATAGCAACTGGTATTTTTGGCCCCTGTGTAACAGAGTGTTGGACTTGAGGGGCCATTGGCCTGATCCAGCATTGGCTTCTCTTATGTCTGGGGCAAGGGATGCTCTGTATTCTTGGTGCTTGGGGGGGACAGTGGGAGGGCTTCTGGTGTCCTGGCCTCACTGCTGGACCTCCTGATAGCAACTGGTATTTTTGGCCCCTGTGTAACAGAGTGTTGGACTTGAGGGGCCATTGGCCTGATCCAGCATTGGCTTCTCTTATGTCTGGGGCAAGGGATGCTCTGTATTCTTGGTGCTTGGGGGGGACAGTGGGAGGGCTTCTGGTGTCCTGGCCTCACTGCTGGACCTCCTGATAGCAACTGGTATTTTTGGCCCCTGTGTAACAGAGTGTTGGACTTGAGGGGCCATTGGCCTGATCCAGCATTGGCTTCTCTTATGTCTGGGGCAAGGGATGCTCTGTATTCTTGGTGCTTGGGGGGGACAGTGGGAGGGCTTCTGGTGTCCTGGCCTCACTGCTGGACCTCCTGATAGCAACTGGTATTTTTGGCCCCTGTGTAACAGAGTGTTGGACTTGAGGGGCCATTGGCCTGATCCAGCATTGGCTTCTCTTATGTCTGGGGCAAGGGATGCTCTGTATTCTTGGTGCTTGGGGGGGACAGTGGGAGGGCTTCTGGTGTCCTGGCCTCACTGCTGGACCTCCTGATAGCAACTGGTATTTTTGGCCCCTGTGTAACAGAGTGTTGGACTTGAGGGGCCATTGGCCTGATCCAGCATTGGCTTCTCTTATGTCTGGGGCAAGGGATGCTCTGTATTCTTGGTGCTTGGGGGGGACAGTGGGAGGGCTTCTGGTGTCCTGGCCTCACTGCTGGACCTCCTGATAGCAACTGGTATTTTTGGCCCCTGTGTAACAGAGTGTTGGACTTGAGGGGCCATTGGCCTGATCCAGCATTGGCTTCTCTTATGTTCTTATGTAAGTGGGTGTTTGCTGCAGTCTGTGCATTCAGACCAGCTCTTGGGTCTATTTCTCCTGAACTTATTCTTGCATTAAAATTCCCACATACAATAATGTAGAAGATTGAATAATGAAAGATCAGCAATTCAAGTGTTGCAGTTAGGACATCCCAGATGCACCCCGCAGCCAGCATATCTGAATCTCTTGGGGAAATATACACGTTTACACATAAAATGGTACCAAATTGAGAACCTTTAACTAGTAGAGCCTGAAAATTACCTGAATTTCAGCTTTTAAATAATGTGTAATAAAGGCTACCAAACCTCCACTTCCATGTCCCTTTGAATGGAATTTAATTGCTGGTATGGGAAATGCTCTCTAATCTTGCATAACGAGAAGATTGGGGTTCTGAATCCAGGTTTCCTGCAAACAAAGTATATCATGGCTAGACAGAAATGTTAAAAAGTCAGAGTCATGAAACTTGTTATTCCAACCCCCCAAATTCCAAGATAAAATTTTTAGTTGTCATTCAGCATTCAATATCACCCTCTAAATCCAAAAATGTACAACCGTTCTTGTGTGATGAAACTTCCAAGACAATTTGATTGCTTTTGTTAATGGGTTCTTGCAAATTTTTAGGCATTTCAAATTCCAGTTTCTCTTGCCAGGAACTAGAAGGGATGTCATCTAGATTCCTTGGAATATTCCTTTGAAATAATTGACTTCAGTGAAGTTGAGTCACTTATGCAATTTTCAATTACATGAGGCTGAGCATGGGAAGCTGGAAACTGATAAAGCAAGTCACTTCTAAACTAGAAGACTGTGTACTTGAAAAGCAAATTATCAATCCAGTCCAAGCAGGTTTCAAAAAGGGCCTAGGGAATACCAAACACTTTATCAGTTGGCATATTCGAGTATTTATGGTCATTTGAACGCTTTGTCAATATGGGTGCAGCATTTGATTCTATTGATAGGTCCCACCTGTGGATAAAGTTGGAGGCCTTGAATATAGACAGTTACTTTTTTAATTACAGGAGCTACACAATGACACTTCTGCCCAAATTAGAGTGGGAACTTCTGACTCATTAATGGACATAATAGTTATTGGTAAGGGAATGAAACACAGATGTGTGGTCCCCTTTTACTATTCCATCTGCATATTAATAATATAGTTGAGAATCTGTCCGGCCCTTGTTTTGTTCCCCCTTCTTTGGGCCAACAAAAAAATCTCTATTTTGCTCTATGCAGATAACATGGTTTTAATCTCCCGGATCAAAATTGTTCTACGAAGATTATTATACCAATTAGGGCTTTATTGCAAGGAAGAAGCTCTTAATATCAACTCTGAAAAGACAAAAGTAATGGGTTTTAGGAAAAGGGCAAAATTATCCTCCTGGAGTATCCACGGCAATCCAATCAATCAAAATAGTTCCTTTAAATATCTTGTTGTTACATTCAGAGAGACCTTAAATAGGGGTGTGCAAAAAAAAAATGCTAGTATTTTTTGGCTTCGAGTAAATCATGGCTAGCAGGCTGGGAAGACTGTGGGCAGGCAGGCAGACATGATTGAGTTCCCTGCTTGATCTTCTCCAGGTGCCCCGTAGCTGCAGGGCTCCTGGAGAAGATTGGGCAGGGAAACCAGGCATGTTTAAAATGCCTTTCTTTCCCTCCCCAATCTTGGGGAGGGAAAGAAAGGCATTTAAACCCAACAGGTTTAAATGAGACCTTTTTCTGTATAGCAAAATGAACCCTCCCCCCCCCAAGCGAGAAAATATCGGCTTTTTGGGGTTCAGCTATCCCTGTAGCCAAATACTGATCTCTGATCTGTATTTGGGTTATGTGATACCCAAAAAATACCGACAAGGTATTTTTCTGATATTTTTTCGGTTTGACTATAGCCGAATGCACGCCCCTAACCTTAAACTGGAATGCCCATTTGGCAGCAGTAAAATCTTCAGCACTAAGAATGGTTGGGTCTATTTTGAGTTTCTTTTACTCAAAGGGCGGTTGTCTTTTTGACCCAGTTTTGAAATTATTTCAGAGCAAAGTTGTTTCTCATCTCCTTTATGGAGTTGAAGTTTGGGAATGGAAAGAGGAAAATCTATCAAGTATTGAAGTAATCCAGAACCAATTCTTAAAATGTATTCAAGCTCTCCCCGGCGGTCTCCAGCTGCCTTGATGAGAGCTGAATCTGGCATTACCTCCCTTAGAGCCTGGGTGCATTTGGCCATTATAAAATATTGGTTAAGGAATTAAAACTTTAGACATAATTCACTTAGTCAACAATCCTTTAATATTTTGATGGTCAACAATTTGCAGCACTCTGCTTTCCTTAATGATAATCTCTTAAGGTATTCTATCCCTGATGATCTCATAGGGTCTCCCGCTGTCCACCCCCAACTTAGGGACTGGATTTTTAACTCCAATGCACTGTTTGGTCAATCGCTAATTTTAAAAATCTCCCCCCCCCGCAGCCCTTGAAAATTCTGTAAAATTTGAGAAGCTAGAGTTACTTGCAAATGAAACATTACTTATTGCAGAGTCAGTCCACAAAAAATTTGTGCAGCTTAATTAGATCATGAGCTTACTGCAAGATGGTAGAAGGGAATATCAAAACAAAACACAATAATTTTCCCAGCGTCTTATTAGATTTACCTCCAAAGAAGAGATGAGAGTATTAAGGGGCTGGATGGGAAAAATCAGAGAAGCTCTTGAAACTATCCTGATCAACTGCAAGAGCAATTCTCATATGCTGAGTTATGACCCTTTGTGTGTGGCTATAAATGTTTACCCCTATTGGGGGAGATATATTATTTGGGCCACAAAATGGCAGGCTAAATGTCACCAGGCTTTTGTACTTAAGATCGATCCTGGTGATATTGACCTCACAAAGGTGGAACACCTGCCCGGCTTTATTTGCTGTGAGCAGTTCCTACTGTTTTTCCACACAAGCTGAATTCCTAACCTCATGAATGAACAAACCCAGGTTCTTGTTAAATTTGAGATCAGACTCCAGAGACACTTTAGAAATTCTGCTACCTAGAAATTAATCTTTAAAGAGCCACAAATAAAAGAGACAGTTAAACCTCTTTTAACTTTAACACCTAAAAAGAAGATGGAATTTTTGAAAACCCCAACCTTGACAGATCAGCCAGTACCTCCAAATGTACCTCCTCTCAACCAGAAGTCTGAGGAACAAAGATCAATGCCTTTGACGGAGTCGGAACATCATATCCCCCTCTGTTTGGTGTCGTGGTTAAGTGCGTGGACTCTAATCTGGGAGAACCAGATTTGATTCCCCACTCCTCCACTTGCACCTGCTGGATGACCTTGGGCAAGCCGTAGTTCTGATAAGAGCTGTCCTTGAAAAAGAGCACTTTCTGTCAGAGCTCTCAGCCCCACCTACCTCACAAGGTGTCTGTTGTGGGGAGGGGAAGGGAAAGGAGTTTGTAAGTCACTATCAGACCCCAGAGGAACCACTCTCCACTCAATAGTCCTTAATAAGGTTTATTGGTAAGATTTGGACTTCTGGTAAGGTTAACGCCTTTGTCAGAACTAACGAGCAATAGCACAGGGTCAGCAAGTGGGGGAATGGGTTCCACCCCTCAGGCACACGTCACACACACACAGGCATACTACAGGTCATGAAAGACTATACGACCTAACTAGCCATCTCTCAAGTCTTATCTCTCCCAAGCCACAGGTCTAGTTGGAACCTGTGAACGGAACCGGGGTGGCTTTGGGAAAATTAGAAGCGGTGCCTCCACACAACTCCATGCACTCGTTCTCACACTCTCCCCCCCCTTAGGAATGTCAGGGAGGACTGATAAGGGTACCAAGTGGGGCAGGCAAATGTGCAATGCAGGCAGGGGCTACAAAAGCAAAAGTAAACAAAACAAACACAGGGCAGCAATATACAACCACTGATCATGGCAGGGATCCGAACCTGACAGCCGCTCTGAGACTCCTTTGGGTAGTGAAGGGCGGAGTATAAATCCAATCTCCTCCTCCCTCCTCCTCCTCTGTTCTGTACCAAAGAGGAAAAATCTTGAAGATGGACACACTGAGGAAGATATCGAAGCCAGTCTTCTATCCTCCTTTGGCTTCCTACCTTAATAAATTGAATGTTGTCCTTAGTAGCCTACCAAAGAAAAATTAAGCAGGATTCTTTCTCTGAGGAAAGAGCTTTAAACTACTGCCTGTCAGGATCCACAGCAAAACAACGAAGTACACGCTTCCAGGAAGGTTTTACTTTTATTGAAAAGCTATAGATGCAGTAACATGAACACTGTTAGGAATGGCGGGTTACCTATGCACATAATAGGATATAGGGCATTCTTATGCACACACCCCCACGTAGTACCCAATTAGGTGGGTTCCCGCGCGCGGGCATTAGACTGAGAACTAACGGCTGCAAAAGCAGGGTAGGTGAGAAGCCTAGACACATCAACTCCTCCAGTGGCCTTGAGAGAGATGTGTTACAGCGAAGATGCAATTAAGCACATGGGAAGGAATGCACAGCAATTAGAAACATACACCATACTCTTGGCAGCATAGCTGACATACTGCCCCCTCGAAAATTAGCTCCCCCCACAAATCCAGATTTCTCCCGGTCATTCCGGGAGGTCTCCCGGTTTACCCGGGAACTCCCGGTGGAAACTGCGGATCAATTGAGGGGCCCGGATATCCCACCCATTTGAGGTGCTGGGGTCCAAAGTCTTTCCATTCCACCAAATAAAACAGTTTTCCCTGTTTGCGCTTAGAATCCAAAATTTTAGAAATTTCATAGTGTTCCTCGCCCTTGATCAAAATAGGCTGCAGAGCCCAACCCTCCACCCTTCTCTTGTCAGCTTGTGTCTTGTAAGCCTCCTTGGTCGCATCCAAGGTTTGCACAAAAGGGGCCAAGAATCCCTTCATTTCTTGCACCACAGTCCCACCTCCCCAGGACCCAAGTCAAGTCCCCCATCCAGGAAGGGAACCAGCGGGCTGTCATATCCATGGAGAGCTTTAAACGGAGACGTCCCCGTTGACGCATGGCAGGTGTTACTGTAGCAATATTCAGCAAGGGGCAACAAATCATTCCAATCGTCTTGTTGATAGTTCGTAAAGCATTGAAGGTACTGTTCCAAGGTTTGATTAACTCTTTCCATTTGCCCGTCAGTCTCTGGGTGGTAAGCAGTACTCAAACCCCTTTCCACCCCCATGAGCTTCATCAATTCACCTCAAAACTTAGAAACGAACGGCGTGCCCCAGTCGGAGATCACCTTTGCTGGCAACATGTGGAGTCGCACAACATGCATCAGGAACGCCTTCGCAAGTGCTTTAGCCATGGGCAGGGAAGCAAAGGGGATGAAATGCACCTGTTTCGAAAACAGGTCCACCACCACCCAGATCACAGTCATAGATTTGCTGGGTGATAAATCTGTAATAAAGTCCATGGAAATGACCTCCCAAGGTCGGCTTGGGGTGGGAAGGGGCTGTAAGAGTCCCGGGACTTTGCCAGGACAAGGCTTACTCATGGCGCATACTTGGCAGGATTGAACGAACGAAGATAGGTCTTTGCACATGTGCAGCCACCAGAACTGTCTCTGCAGGAGCTGAAGAGACTTCACAAAGCCAGAATGCCCCGCCAACTATGAGCCATGAACCGACTGCAGCACCTCCCCCCTAAGCGATTGGGGAACGTACAGTTTATGTTCATGATACCAGCAGCCATTTTCCCGCTGCACACAATCTCCCACCCCTTCTAGTTGTTCTCGGTCCGCCTCCGAGCAGGCGGAGTTGAACCTGTCAGACAAAGGTGACATCGGTGAGGCGAGGAGTGGCGCTGGTGGAGGGGCCGGTTTGCTGACGGCCTAGCTGCGAGTCGTCACTGCACCGCCCAGGTGGGAGGGGGTGAACACCGAATCAAGGATGACCTCCCGTTGACTGTCATGCTGGGGGAGGTGTGAGAGGGTGTCAGCCAACGAACTTGCTGAACCCGGGAAATGATGGAGGGTGAACTGAAACTTAGAGAAGACGTCCGCCCATCTCAGTTGTTTAGCGTTCAAGCAACGGAGCGTCTTGAGAGTCTCTAAGTTCTTGTGATCTGTCCACACCTCAAATGGGACCCTAGCCCCCTCCAGCCAATGTCTCCACTTAGAGAGCACCAGTTTTATTGCCCCCGCTTCCTTCTCCCATACAGACCAATTTCTCTGAGTCATTAAATTTCTTAGACACATATGCCAATGGATGTAACAGTCCATCCTCCCCCTCTTGCAGGATGGCCCCCCCATGGCCACGTCAGAAGCGTCAGTTTGCACAATGAACTTTTTAGATTCATCGGGGTGAGCCAGCACCGGCTCCGATATGAAAAGGGCTTTCAAGCACATGAACGCCTCCTGGCACTCAGCAGTCCAGGGAAACGGAGCGCCAGGGCGTGTGGCCTCCAGACACTTTCCTTTCGTTTTCAGAAGATCTGTGAGGGGGAGGCTGACTTGGGCAAAGTTGGGCAAAAAGGAATGATAAAAGTTCGTGAAACCGAGGAAGGATAGTAATTGGCGCCTGGTCCGAGGCGCTTCCCACCCCAAGACATCTCGGATCTTCCCCAGGTCCATTTCCAGTCCTTGGTTGGAAATGCAGTAGCCCAGAATGTCAATGTGTGTCTTGTGGAATTCACACTTGGACAGTTTGGCAAACAGTTTGTGATTGTGCAACGTGCTTAACACCTCCCTCACTAATTTCACATGTGAGGGGACATCAGGGGAGTACAGAAGGATATCATCAAGGTAAACGAGCACCCCTTTAAACAGATGCTTGTGCAACACCTCGTTTATCAAGTTCATGAAGATCCCCGGGGCCCCTTGAAGTCCGAAAGGCATCACGAGGTATTAGAATTGGCCAAGGGGAGTGTTAAATGTGGTTTTCGGCTCGTTGCTTTCCTTGATGTGCACCCAAAAGTATGCGTCTCTCAGGTCCAACTTAGAAAAGATTTTCCCTTTAGCCACCTTGGCTAGTAAATTTTTGATCAAAGGCATAGGTAGGCATTGGTAGAGGACACTGCATTTAGACCTCGGTAATCCGTGCAGAGCCTCAACCCCCATCCTTTTTCTTTCGGAACGTTCTGTTACTTTAGTAAGAGCACTGGGGCCGCAAATGGGGATGAAGGCGGCCTGATGAAACCCCTCGCCAAGTTTTTATCGATAAACTTTCTAAGTTCATCTTTCTCAGCCGGCCCCATAGCATAGATCCGCCCCTTAGGCAACTTAGCCCCCGGCACAAGTTCAATGCTGCATTCTGAGTGTCTATGGGGCGGCAACTCATCCGCTTCCTCTTCCCCGAACACCCTAGCCAAGTCTCGATATTCCAGAGGAATGGAAAGCAGTTCCTCGTGGGCTAAGAGTGCTCCCGGGGCCTCGAGAGGGGGTTTCTTCCCCCACTTAACGTCCCATCTGTGCTCATGGCATCTGGGAGAGATCAATTGCACCCTCCCCTCTTCCCACAGTATATAAGGGTCATGCCCGTGCAGCCAGGGAACCCCCAATACGAGGGGAAAGCGTGCCACTGGGGTGACCACAAAGGTTCGGGATTCCCAATGGTCCCCCACCCCCATTCTTAATGGTGCCGTTTCGTATACGCATGGGTCTTTCATCGTAGACCCATCCATTTGGGTGAAGATTAAGAGGTCTTTTAATTTTACCACCCCAGCTTCAAGTCCTGCAACCAAAGAGGGGCTTATCAAGTCTCTCCCGCACCCCGAGTAAATGAGAGCTTTTGCTCGAAGGTGGGTTCCGAGGGTCGGGTTAAGCAATGAAACAGTCATGAAAAAGAGGGAGGGGTAATTGCTCACCACGTTTGGCGCCTCTGGTTGAGGGCCCTGCCGTTCCACGCCATCTACAGCAGGACCGATCCATTTCCCGCTGGCTCGCGGTTCTCAATGCTTGAGTCTCCTTCGTCCTCTTCCGGGGAGGCTTGTAGAGCTTTGGCAAATTTCGGTTTCCCGGTTTGTTTTTTCACAGGAGTGGCTGGGTGCCCCTTGGTTCCATCAGGTTTCTCCAGATGCACTTGTCTCCCGCAGTTAGCCGCGAAGTGGTCCCGCTCCCCACATTTCAGGCACAAACCTTGTCGCATACGCTGCTCCCGCGTAGCATTCAGTTGCCTCGGTGGTTAGGCTTGAGAGTCGTAGGGGTAGGTTTTCCCTCCGCTGCTGCTATATCCAACCGGTGCTTAAATGCAGTGTCGTCAACTAATGCGTACCCCATGCCTTTGATCAAAGACTTTCTAGCTGAGGCGGCAAAGGGGAAAAACTTCTCAAAACTGGATCTCCGGTATGCGTACTTTCGGGTGCGCATCAGGGAGGGGGACGAACATAAAACAGCTTTCAACACCCCTCTCAGACAGTTTGAGTATCTAGTGATGCCTTTCAGTCTTCAGGGGCCCCCGGGGGTCTTCATGAACTTGATCAATGAGGTGTTGCACAAGCATTTGTTCAAGGGGGCGCTTGTTTACCTAGATGATATCTTGCTGTACTCCCCCAACCTCCCCTCCCACATGAAATTGGTGAGGGAGGTCTTAACCACGTTGCACAAGCACAAACTGTTTGCCAAACTGTCTAAAGGCGAGTTCCACAAAACGCACATTGACTTTTTGGGGTACCAGATTTCGAACAGGGGTCTGGAAATGGACCCGGGGAAAGTTCGTGATTTGCTGGGATGGGGGGTACCCCACACCTGACCCCAGCTCCAATCCTTCCTTGAATTCATGAACTTTTACCAAACTTTCTTGCCCAATTTCGCCCAGGTCAGCTTACCCCTAACAGACTTATTAAAAACTAAGGGGAAGGGGCCAGAGGCTACTAAGCCGGGTCCGGCGTTAATGTGTACTAAAGAGTGTTGGGAGTTAATGTGTACTGAAGGGGTAAGTCGGGAGCGGTGGCGCAGGCAGTACAACACCTGCAAGTAACAACATTAGCGAACAGCCACTATGGCTGTTCGAGACCCACCGTGGCCGGGGTGAGCTCCCGGCCCAAGTCCCAGCTCCCGCCCACCCAGCGGCTCGAAAGCAAAAGCAAGTTGACAAATGGGTACCTGCCCTAGGTGGCAGGGGGCACCCTCCTCCTGGCTGTGTGCCAGGAGTGCTGGCAGCGGCAGTAACAGCAATGGCGGTGAAACAGCGACCCAGGGATGCGGCAGCTGAACCAGATGGAGGCGGTGTTGAAGTGATGCGACGGCGAGACGACGCAGCACAGCAGGAGTCCAAGGGACGGAAGCCGAAGCTGCAGTCAGAAGCGGTCGCGCGTCGAAGGAGTCCACCAGAAGCCTGCCAGAGGTAGTCGCCGGTCAGCCTGAGGTGCCGAGAGCAGCATCCGAAGCCCGCCCGGGATATCAACAGAAAGAGAGAACGTGCTGCTTGGGTGTCGGTAGGCAGCCCCTCCCCCCTGAATTGTGGCCCTAGGTTAGGATAATAACTACATAGTAGTATGCCTGTAAACTGCTGAGACCCCCTAGGGGTCAAGGGCAGTATATAAATCGAATTGTAAAGTGTCAGGAGGCTTTCGAACGCCTCAAAGTATTATTCACCTCAGAGCCAGTCCTTGCCCACCCCGATGAAACAAAATTCATTGTGCAAACGGATGCGTTGGACGTTGCCATGGGGGGGATCCTCCAAGAGGGTGGGGACGGCTTGCTACATCCCTTGGCATACGTGTCAAGGAAGTTCAATGACACGGAACGTAACTGGTCTGTTTTGGAAAAGGAGGCGGGGCAATAAAGCTCACCCTATCCACGTGGAAGCATTGGTTGGAAGAGGCGCGAGTTCCGTTTGAGGTTTGGACTGACCATAAGAACTTGGAAATGCTCAAAACATCCCGGTGTCTTAATGCTAAAAAACTCCAGTGGGCAGATTTCTTTTCCAAATTCCAGTTCACCCTGCACCACTTCCCCGGCTCTGCGAACTCTTTGGCTGACGCCCTGTCACACCTACCCCAACATGATAGCCAACGGGAAGTCGTTTTGGACTTGGTGTTCACGCCTTCCCATCTGGGTGGAGCGGTGACGACACACAGCCAGGCATGCCACACTGCCCCATCCCCAATGGCGCGAGAACCAGACCCTCCCAAACCAGTGACGGCAGGGGGGATTTGGCACAGTAAATTCGCCTCCGCCTTCTCAGAGGACGACAAGGCTGTGCTCGAAGCTGAGGGGGATTTTGTGCTGCGGGTAACAGAAGGTAGAATTCTCCAGCCTTGGAAACACTAATAGGACCCCTCCAAAGCTTAACAGGCACTAATGTCAGCTAGGCAGCTGTCATAGCTGGTGGATGAAGCTGATGAATAGTCTGTTGCTGTAATGGAATCTTAACTTTCAGTTTTCCCTGTCTCGCCTTATCTGCTAGCTTAGTCTGGTGACCTTGGTACCTTGCTGCTGCTTTTGCTGGGAATGCAAACCCATTAGCTTAGGCAGGCTTTAGCTTACTCCCTGATTGGCTCAATCCCAACAAGGGGACCCCTTTGAATTTTGTATAACACCCCATTTTGCACGCTTGCATTCAGTTCTGACACAGAGTGTAAGCACAAATGACCTGCCTTTTCTGTCTCAATAAACTTGAACCTTTCTGAAGGAATGTTGTTGAGAACTGATTGCTGTGGGACTCTGACACTTCTGGCTGCCAATAACCGAGTTCACATTTTGCTCTATGGGATCAGAATGCTATACATATGCTCAACTTTGCATCCTCTCCTCTGTCGGCTGTTGGCAGTTACACAGAGAGGCAGGGAACTTGTTCAAAGCAGACTAGAAGAGCATATTCATTTATTTCCTCTTGATTGTGAACTCCTCTGTCCTGCTGGGGTTTTGTTGCTAGGTGCACTCAAGCCTCTGAGCCACGATGCTGAGCAGAGGGGTTTAGCTACTGGGTGCCTTGGCTGAGTGAGGATCCATATTTTATACCCACCTGATAGGGAACTTCTCTCCCCTGCTTGGGTTTTAGTGTTAGGTGGGCTCAGAGCTCTGAACTACCCCATCTCTCTGCTCATGCTGAGGAGAGGGGCTTAGTTTACTGGGTGACTTTTCTGAGTGAGGACCCTCCTGATTGTTAACTTCTCTCCCCTGCTGGGGTTTGGGTGTTAGGTGGGCTCAGGGCTCTGAGCCACCCTGTCTTTCTCCTCACACCAAGTGGTGGGGCTTACCTACTGGGTGCCTTGGCTGAGTGAGGACCCACATTTTATACCCTCCTGATTGGGAACTTCTCTCCCCTCCTGGGGTTTGTGTCTTAGGTGGATTCAGGGCTCTGAGCCATAATTTCTCTCTGCTCATGCTGAGCAGAGGGGATGAGCTACTGGGTGCCTTGGCTGAGTGAGGACCCACATTTTATACCCTCAAGATTGTGAACTTCTCTCCCCTTCTGGGGTTTGGGTGTTAGTTGGACTCAGTGATCTGAGCCATGCTGTATCTCTGCTTACACCGAGGAGAGGAGCTTAGCTTACTAGGTGCCTTGGCTGAGTGAGGACCCACATTTCATACCCTCCTGATTGAGTTTGGTGTAGTGGTTAAATGCGCGGACTCTAATCTGGGAGAACCGGATTTGATTCCCCACTCCTCCACTTGCACCTGCTGGATGATTTTGGGCAAGCCATAGTTCTGGCACAGCTGTTCTTGAGAAAGAGCAGTTTCTGTCAGAGCTCTCTCAGCCCCACCTACCTGTCAGACTCCCATCGCATCAGCTCAGTACACACTTGTAGAAAAGGTTTTACTTTATTTGAAGCAATAGGTGCATAACAGGAACACTGTTTAGAATGAGGCATAAGCATGGATCCCAATGGATTATAGCAAATTCAAAAAGCTGGGCCCCAATTGCGGGACTTCCCGCGCGTGCCATTGAGCCTGGGAAGCAACACTCCTACTTAATATAACATACTGCTTCTCATGGATAATGCCATGAGATCACTCAAGCTCCTACCCGCCAGCAACCACCTGTAGCCTTGAGAGATACGGACGTTTCGGCAACTATGCAATTAAGCGCATAAACAGGCACAAATGGGAAAGTGAAAGCAATCAAGTGCATACCTAGCAACTAGAGATACAGAAGAGCAGAAGAGCATATGCAGAGTACATGGAAACATATTGGCAGCACAGAGTACATGGAAATATATTGGCAGCTTGCTGACATACTGCCCCTTGAAAACCAACTTCCCATCAAAATCACATTGTCTCCCGGTCAGCCCTGGAGATCTCCCGGTTTGTCCGGGAACTCCCGGTGGAACTTCCGAAGCAATTGAGGGGCCCGAATATCCCCTACTTCCACCCATTCTAGGTGCTGGGGACCAAAGTCTTTCCATTCCACCAAATAAAAGAGTTTACCACGTTTATGTTTTGAGTCCAAGATCCGAGAAATTTCGTAATGTTTATCCCCCTCGATTGGGGGGGGGAGGCTGAGACTCCCGCCACGGGCAAGACCAAGTGTCTTTTTTCAGCAGGCTGAAATGAAATACAGAATGCAATGTCCTCAAATTCTTTGGCAAATCAATATCAACAGCAACATCATTAATGACTTTTTTCACTTTAAACGGCCCGATAAACTTCCACCCCAATTTCCTGCTAGGCCGCAACATCCTAATGTTCTTAGTAGAAATATACACAGAGTCCCCAGGCTGCAGAGCCCAACCCTCCACCCTTTTCTTTTCAGCCTGAGTCTTGTATGCTTCCTTAGCAGCATTCAAAGTTTTAGTCAAGAGGGGCCATGATTCACGTAAGTGTTTACACCATTGGTCAGCATCTCCAGGCCCCAAGTCCTTTGTCCCCTCCAGGAATGGCAACGGTGGGCTGTCATACCCATAGATCGCTTTGAACGGTGACAAGCCAGTAGATGTGTGACATGTATTGTTGTAGCAATACTCAGCAAGTGGCAGTAGATCATGCCAGTCGTCTTGTTGATAGTTTGTAAAGCAACGGAGGTACTATTCCAAAGTTTGATTAACCCTTTTCGTTTGCCCGTCAGTTTCTGGGTGGTACACACTGCTCAAACCCCTCTCCACTCCCATAATATCCATTAACGCCCCCCAAAACTTAGAAACAAATTGGGTTCCCCGGTCGGATATAATCTTGGTGGGCAGCATATGGAGGCGCACAACATGTGTCAGGAAAGCTTTGGCCAGAGCCCTTACCGTCGGCAACGATGGAAACGGGATGAAATGCACCTGTTTAGAAAACAGATCAACCACCACCCAAATAACAGTCATGGATTTACTAGCAGGCAGATCAGTGATGAAATCCATGGAAATCATCTCCCAGGGCCGATGAGGGGTGGGTAGGGGCCGCAATAAGCCCGGAACCTTCCCCGGTCGAGGTTTGCTCATGGCGCACACCTGGCATGAGTGAACAAACTATGATAAGTCTTTGCACAGAGAGGGCCACCAGAATTGCCGCTGGAGCAGTTGCAGGGATTTCACAAATCCGGAGTGGCCTGCCAGTTTCGAGCCATGGACCGATTGCATAACCTTCCCCTTCAACGACATGGGAACATACAGTTTATTGTCACGGTACCAGCATCCATTTTCCCCTTGAACACAGTCAGCTCCCCCTTCCACCACCTCCTTGTCAGCCTCCATGAAGGCGGAGATGAAGGGGACGGTCCATTGCATAGTCTCTGGGGCGGAGTTAACAAGGGGTTGTGTTCCAGGCTGCTTGGCCGCTTGCCTGCAGGTAGTGACTGCCCCCCTCCCAACTGGGAGGGAGTGAACACCGAGTCCAGGATGACGTCTCGTTGACTGGCATGTTGAGGGAGGCGCGAGCGGGCGTCAGCTAGAGAGTTTGCTGAGCCCGGGAAATGATGGAGGGTGAACTGGAACTTAGAAAAGAAGTCTGCCCACTGCAACTGTTTAGCGTTCAGGCACCAAGGTGTTTTAAGAGTCCAAGTTTTTGTGATCAGTCCACAACTCGAACAGCACCCTCGCTCCCTCTAGCCAGTGCCTCCATGTAGAAAGCGCCAGCTTTATAGCCCCCGCTTCCTTTTCCCACACAGACCAGTGTCTCTCAGTGTCAGTGAATTTTTTAGAGACGTATGCCAGGGGGTGTAAAAGCCCATCGTCTCCCTCTTGTAAAATGCCCCCCCCCATGGCGACATCTGATGCATCAGTTTGCACAATACACTTTTTCTCTTTGTCTGGGTGCGGTAGCACTGGCTCAGACGTGAAGAGAGCCTTTAAGCGCATGAACGCCTCCTGGCATTCGTTTGACCAATTGAGTGGAGCGCTCGGCTTTGTAGCGTCCAGCCCCTTCGTCTTTAGCAAGTCAGTTAGGGGAAGGCTGATTTGGGCAAAATTGGGTAAAAATGCACAATAAAAGTTCGCGAATCCGAGGAAGGACTGGAGATGTTGCCTAGTTCTGGGGGGCTCCCACCCCAAACCCGCTTGAACCTTCCCCGGGTCCATTTCCAATCCCGTGTTAGAAATGCGGTAGCCCAAAAAGTCAATGCGTGTCTTATGAAATTCACATTTGGATAGTTTGGCAAACAGTTTGTGCTTGTGCAACGTTTTCAGTACGTCTCGGACCAACTTTACATGGGAGGGCAAGTTGGGGGAGTACAAAAGTATATCATCTAGGTAAACAAGCACCTCCTTAAACAAATGTTTTTGCAAAACCTCGTTGATCAAATTCATGAACACCCCTGGAGCCCCTTGAAGTCCGAAGGGCATAACTAAGTACTCAAATTGGCCCAAGGGTGTGTTGAACGCTGTTTTCGGCTCATCACCCTCTTTTATGCGCACAAGGAAGCGTCTCGTAAATCCAGATTTGAAAAGATTTTCCCCCTAGCCGCTTCTGCCAGTAGATCTTTAATCAAAGGCATTGGGTAGGCGTTGGTGGCTGACACTGCATTTAAACCCCGGTAGTCCGTGCAGAGTCTCAGCCCACCATCCTTCTTTTTCCGAAATAGGACCGGTGCCGCAAAGGGGGACGAGGCTGGCCTGATGAATCCACACACCAAGTTTTTATCAATAAACTTTCTCAGTTCGTCTTTCTCGGCCGGGCCCATGGCATAGATTTTCCCTTTGGGTAGTTTAGCCCCTGGCACCAACTCAATGCTACAGTCTGAGTGCCAATGGGGCGGCAGCTCGTCCGCCTCCTCCTCTCCGAAAACCTTGGCCAAATCCCGGTATTCGGGGGGGATGGACTGCAATTCCTCTTGGCCGAGGAGGGCCATTGGTTTCTCAGACGGCGGACGTTTGCCCCATTTCTTGTCCCAATGGTGGGTTTTGCATCGGGGGGAGATGAATTGCACCCTCCCTACTTCCCACAGTATGTAAGGGTCGTGTCCGTACAGCCACGGGGCTCCCAATACTACCGGGAAACAGGCTGATGGGGTCACCACAAAAGATCTGGATTCCCAGTGCTCCCCAGCCCCCATTAGTAGGGGGACAGTCTCGTATATACAGGGGTCTTTCATGGGGGACCCATCCATCTGGGTGAAGATTATAGGGTCTTTCAACTTGACCATCCCCACCTCCAGCCCAGCCACCACCGAGGGGCTTATTAAGTCTCTCCCGCACCCCGAGTCTACGAGAGCTTTTGCTCTAATGTGAGTTCCAAGGGCCGGGTTCAAAATGGATACAGTCACAAAGAAGAGGGAGGGGGGTTCGCTCACCACTTTTGGCGCCTCGCTGGGAGGGTCCTGCCGCTCTGCGCCATCTACGGTAGGACCGAGTCATTTTCCGCTGGCTCTTGTTCCTCATCACTCGATTCTTCTTCTTCTTCATCTGGCGATGCTCGCAGAGCCTTGGCGAACTTCGGCTTCCCCGTAGCTTTCTTTAGCGGGGTGGCGGGACGATTTTTCCCGGGGTCGGGTTTCTCCTTCCAGCCGGTCTGCCCACAGTCGACGGCAAAGTGGCTCCTCTCCCCGCATTTTAGACACCAACCTTGGTGCATCTGTTGCTCTCGCAGGGCGTCTGATATGCCGACACGGCTTGGGTCTCAAAGGGGATGGGTTTGTTCTACCTCCGGCTCCAGTGATGTCAAGCCTCAGTGTTTGCAAATGATTCTCCGCACTCTCGGCCTCTTGTATCCATGCCATCAGAGAAATCGGGTCTACGGACCTCAGAACTGTCTCTCTGATGTCCGCATTCAGGCCTACTCAGTACATTTCTGCCAGAACGTTATCTGGCCAGTTGGGCAACTTAGCTGTGTGCAGTTTGAACTCAGCTGAGTACTCATGGACCGTTCGCCTCCCCTGCTTCAGGGTGCGCAAGTACGCTCGCGCTCTTGGTCCCGCATTACGGTCCCCGAACTGGGCTTGCAGCGCCTGCATAAACGCATACATGTCTGTCAGTTCAGGGCCCCTGGCATTATGAACCCTAACCCTAACCCTAACCCCTCAGAGTCTCGCAGCCACCACATCGATACGGCTGCTGTCATCAGGGAACAGGTGGCCCAAGTGATCCACAAATTTTTGTACATGCACCACAAAGTAGGAGAGCTCCTCTGGATTGCTGTCAAACGTTGCCTCGATCAGGTCCTTTGGGCGGGGAAGCGCTTGGCCCCGGGGACTGCCTGGACATGGCACCGGGACAGGAACGTCTGGTGGCCTCGGAGCTGGGATGGGGACCGGTTGCTAGGGTAACCCCAGCTGCCCAGGAGGCCCTTGTGGGCCTGGCCCCACAGGGCCTGGTAACTGCTGGTCCCCCGGCACCCCATCCTCCGGGCGCAACCGCTCAAGCGCTTCTTCGATGATTTGCGTCACCAACTCCGGGATGGCTCATATAATTTCTTCCAACGTTTGCTGCAGTTGGCACACCGTTCGATTGGTCGTCTCAGTCCGGCCCATCAACCCCTCTTTCGGGGAGGCTCGGCCACTCCTGGGCTTCGATCGATCCATCACCCACAGCAGTGGTATAGGTTCAAATTGGGCTCCCAAAGGAGGTAGTCCTTGAGCCCCCAGTCCTTTGTCATACAGACTGTCCCTCAAAGCATAACCCATATGCGAATATGACTCGCGGGTGGTATCCGCATCAAACTGGCTCCAGCTTTGACTGGAGTGGTTGTCCTGCCGGTACCTCAGGCCTCGAGGGGTCAGGAATACAGATGCCGTTGATCTCTTTGGGATCGTTCCCCCACCTGGCACCGTCACCGGTGATTGCAGGGTCACTGGCACTGACGCCGTGGTTGCTGGAACTTCTTCTCCCAAATCCAGGCCCGCCGGCTCCTTCCCATCAGGATTGAGTGGTTTCCCCTCTCCGTCACTCATATCAATATCGATAAATTTGCTGAAATAGGGAATGAAGGATTCTGAACAGAATGTCAAACTCCCATTGCATCAACTCAGTACACACTTGTAGAAAAGGTTTTACTTTATTAGAAGCAATAGGTGCATAACAGGAACACTGTTCAGAATGAGGCATAAGCATGGATCCCAATGGATTATAGCAAATTCAAAAAGCTGGGCCCCAATTGCGGGACTTCCCGCGTGCGCCATTGAGCCTGGGAAGCAACGCTCCTACTTAATCATAACATACTGCTTCTCATGGATAATGTCATGAGATCACTCAAGCTCCTACCCGCCAGCAACCACCTGTGGCCTTGAGAGATACGGACGTTTCGGCAACTATGAAATTAAGCGCATAAACAGGCACAAATGGGAAAGTGAAAGCAATCAAGTGCATACCTAGCAACTAGAGATACAGAAGAGCAGAAGAGCATATGCAGAGTACATGGAAACATATTGGCAGCACAGAGTACATGGAAATATATTGGCAGCTTGCTGACACTACCTCACAGGGTGTCTGTTATGGGGAGGGGAAGGGAAAGAAGTTTGTAAGCTGATCTGAGACTCCCTTGGGTAGTGAAGGGTGGGGTATAAATCCAATCTCCTCCTCCTCTCCTGAGAACTTCTCTCCCTTGCCTGGGTTTGAGTATAAGGTGGGCTCAGGGCTCTGAGCCACTCTGTCTCTCTGCTCACACTGAGTGGTGGGGCTTAGCTACTGGGTGCCTTGGCTGAGTGAGGACCTACATTTTATACACTCCTGATTACGAACTTCTCTCCCTGCTGGGGTTTGGGTGTTAGGTGGACTCCGGGCTCTGAGCCACCCTGTCTCTCTGCTCATGCCTTAGCTACTTGAGTGCCTTGGCTGAGTGAAGACCCAACATTTTATACCCTCCTTATTGTGAATGCCTCTCCCCTGCTGGGGCTTGGGTGTTAGTTGGACTTGGGGCTCATGGCCATTCAAGAGAGGTCAGGCCAGATGACAGTCTTGTATGACCAGTACTCCAGGGCACTGGTGTCAGCAGTCTAGGGACATGGTGAGTTACTCCCTCACCGTCATCTCTGCTAAATCCTCCACCATTGCATTCCTGGAATCCCTGTAACTGCTGACCTCCCGGTTCACTACTGATAACCAGTAGTTGAGCGTCTTCCTGATTGGGATCTCTGACAGAGGTGCTAGACTGTGGCAGCTCCCCCTCTATGAGTCTCTATGAGTCTCTATGAGTCTATGTGGATATCTACACTTTGTAAGCTCTGCATATGCATATGCATCTTGGCTCCGAGTGGCCTTTCATAATGGCTGCCCCCAACCTCTTTTTTCCTGTAAGTAGCACTTGAGGAGATTTGATTCAATTTTTCTGAGGATGTGTGCTTGCACATGAAAGCTTACACTTTATTTATTACACAATAAAAATTTGTTGGTCTTAAAAGTGCCACTGAACTCAAACTTTGTTCTGCTGCTTCAGACCAACACAGCTACCACACCTGAATCTAAGTGTAGTATAGTAACTTAAGCTTCAAATTAGAATAGACAGGAAGGTGTTTATGAAGACAAAAACAGAACTGTATATCCAGTTCAAGTCTATTCCCATGTAACCATGGACTCCTATTCCTTTGCTAACGTCTTTCTGTGCCTCTTTTTGTCTTCTCCTCTCTCTTTCAATAAACCACATAAGTCATTTCAGTTAAAATGCTGGAGGGTATGCCTTCCTTATTAGGCCAGTGTTTACCATCTGAGGTGATACAAGGACCTAATTTTCAACTTCCATTGAAGGCAAAGTATTCTTGCATCTCCATCAAGCAAAGCTATGAGTTTGTCTTGATGGCATTTGCCACTTGGGCCTGTTTGAAGCAAGAATTTTTGTGTGTTCAGCTGTGTCTGGCAGGACAATAGTTACTGCACAATAAACATCAGTTACTATCTAACTTAATTAATCATTTCAGATCAGTAAACTGTGGCTGCATATGAAGATAAGAACCCAATTAATCGTTGTACTGGGTTTGCAAACTTTGTGCTAGTAGTGTCTCCTCCCTCCATGACACCCCCCCAGTCAAATCAAGGTTAATTCAGGTTAACTTTATGACAAAGTGACCTTCAGGATCTCAAAAGATTCAACAGGTGTTCAGCGTGGAATGTGAAAGGTGAAATGTGGAACAAGCTCCCTTCCATTGTGCACCAAAGTCAAGGAAATTGATTCCAAATGTGCACTGGCAATCCAAGGGGTCTTAGCCATTAGTTTCACATTTAACTTCTCAGCACTGTGCATCTTTGTTTCAGGTAGTGCCCATTTTCTGGTTTCCAAGAGCTACTACTTGGTGAGAAAGGCTAGCCTTTAAAAAAGAGCAAATCATACAGCATTTTGGTTTGGAAAACAGAGATTCAAAAAACAAAAAGATAGCAATAGCAGTCTTCCCATGCACCCATGTACATGAGCATGACTCCTTTAGGCCCCCCTCATGTCCCCACATGTCAGACCCAGGTAGTGGGGGGTGGAAGAGTGGTTGCTCAAGATGCAGGGAAATGCTGCAATGGTGGGTAGGTTGTGTGCCTTGTTGGCAGAGGAGAGAGGGGAACCCCTAATCAGAGACCCAACCAATCAAGGAAGAAGTTTTTTTCCCTTTTGGCAGGAGCAGTAAAGGCAAGCCCCATGGCCAGCAGGCAGAGAAGAGAGGTGACCCCCAAGACAGGAGCCCCCAAACTGGTGGGCTGAGTAGGCTGGTTTGGTGGCAGAAAAGATAGGGAACCCCAAGCGAGAAACTCGACCAACCCAGGAAGAAGGGTTTCTTTCTTTTGGAAGGAGAGGTAAAGGCAAGCCCCATAGCCAGCAGTCAGATGAGAGAGAAGGAACCCCCACTTCAGACACACAGGCAGCACCGTAGCTAGCAACCTTTTGCTGGGGGGGCAATTTTTTGCTCAGGGGGTCAGCCATTATATGTCTGTATGGAGCTTTGTGCATTCTTTCCTCCCCGCCCCAGACTGTGCTGGTTCAGATGGGGCTGATCGACTAACTGCAAACCAGTGTGCTTCAGAGCTGTAGAGTGCATAGCTGGAATCCTGTGCCTTGTCTCGTGCAGTGACTTCCCTGCGATCCTATGCGACCCCCATTTCACTGACAGGCATGTAGCTACTGTGGAGCTCAGGGGGAGGAGAAGCCAAGGCTCAGTTTGGGGGCCTTGGAAGAAACGTTAGGGAGCTGGGGTACTTGTTTACCTAGATGATATCTTGCTGTAGTTCCCAGACCTCCCCTCCCACATGAAATTGGTGAGGGAGGTGTTGGCCACGTTGCACACGCACAAACTGTTTGCAAAACTGTCTAAATGCGAGTTTCACAAGACACACATTGACTTCTTGGGGTATCGGATCTGTGACAGGGGTTTAGAGATGGATCCAGGCAAGATGCGTGACGTGCTGGGGTGGGGGGTACCCTGCACCCGACGCCAGCTCCAATCATTTCTTGGATTTGTGAACTTTTACCAAAACTTTTTGCCCAAGTCAGCTTACCCCTGACGGACTTATTAAAAACTAAGGGGAAGGGCCCGGAGGCTACGAAGCTGGGCTCAGCGTTGCCATGGAGTAAGGAGCGTCAGGAGGCTTTTGAACGCCTCAAAGCATTGTTCCCTTTGGAGCCAGTCCTTGCCCACCCCGATGAAATGAAAAAGTTCATTGTGCAAACTGATCCATCGGATGTGGCCATGGGGGGCCCCATCCTCCAAGAGGGAGGGGACAGGTTGCTTCATCCCTTGGCATACATGTCGCGGAAGTTTAATGACACTGAATGGAAGTGATCTGTTTGGGTGAAGGAGGCGGGGGCAATAAAACTTGCCCTATCCACCTGGAGACACTGGTTGGAGGGGGCACGGGTCCCGTTCGAGGTGTGGACTGATGATAAGAACTTAGAAACACTCAAAACGACTCGATGTCTCAATGCCAAGCAGCTCCGCTGGGCAGATTTCTTTTCCAAATTCCAGTTCACCCTCCATCACTTCCCCGGCTCAGCAAACTCCCTGGCCGATGCCCTGTCCTGCCTACCCCAACACAATAGCCAACGGGAAGTTGTGTTGGACTCGGTGTTCACACCTTCACACTTGGACGGAGTGGTGACGACACGCAGCCAAGCTCACTGTGATCCTCCACCCACTGTGATGCGGAACCCCCCCCCCCGCCCAGCCAGAAGGGGCAGAGGGGGAAACTTGGCACAGTAAGTTCGCCTCAGCTTTCTCGGAGGGCGACAAGCCGTGCTCGAAGCAGAGGGTGATTTCGAGCTACGAGCAGATGGCTGTTGGTATAGAGGACAGAAACTATACATTCCCCTATCACTCCGGGGGGAGGTGTTACAAGCAGTGCACGGCTCCAAACTGTCAGGACACCCGGGATTCGTAAAATCTCTTCAGCTATTGCAATGTCAGTTTTAGTGGCCGCTGATGCGCAAGGATTTATCCTCCTTTATCAAGTCCTGTCAGATCTGTGCCATGAGTAAACCTCGACCGGGGAACCCCCCCGGGCTGTTGCACGCACTACCTACTCCGACCTGACCCTGTGAAGTTATCTCCATGGATTTTATTACAGATCTCCCGCAGAGTAAATCAATGACTGTTATATGGGTGGTAGTGGATTTATTTTCGAAGCAAGCACATTTTATCCCCTTTGCCTCCCTGCCTACGGCTAAAGCATTGGCAAAGGCATTTCTCCGAGACGTGGTGCATTTACACATGCTCCCCACTAAGGTGGTCTCCGACAGGGGGTCTCAGTTCGTGTCTAAATTCTCGGGGGAGCTAATGAACCTAATGGGGGTGGAGAGGGGGCTGAGCAGCGCTTATCACCCAGAGACTGACAGACATACGAAATGGGTCAATCAGACCCTGGAACAATATATCCGTAGTTTTACAAACGATCAACAAGACAACTGGGTCGACCTCTTGCCCCTGCCCGAATTCTGTTATAACAACACATCACACTCCTCAATTGGAATGTCTCCTTTTAAAGCATTGTATGGTTATGATAGTCCGCCCATCCCATTCCTGGCTGGGTACAATGACTTGGGTCCGGGGGATTCTGCTCTATGGTGTAAACAGTTATGAGCCTCTTGGCCTTTATTGTGTAAGACTTTAGATGCTGCCAAGGAAGCATACAAATACCAGGCTTTCAAGAGAAGGGTGGAGGGTTGGGCTCTGCAGCCTGGAGACTCTGTTTATGTGTCTACGAAAAACATCCCGCTTTTATGCCCTAGTCGAAAACTGGGTTGGAAGTACATCGGGCCATTTCCGGTGAAAAGGGTAATCAATGAGGTGGCCATGGAACTGGATTTACCCAAGAATTTGAGAAAATTGCATTCTGTGTTTCATTTCAGCCTCCTGAAAAAGGATTCCGGTTCCAGTCCTTGGCATCCATCAAAACCAATACCCCCTTCAACCTTGGTTTTTGGAACAAGAGGGAGCTGTACAGGTGATACGGTCTCCACTTGTCCCGAGAAGGAACCAGGCTGCTGGCACTTAAAATCAAAAAGGCGACAGAGCAGTTTTTAAACTGAATATTGGGGGAAAGCCGACAGGAGATGAAAAGTCTCTGGTTCGGGTTGGCTCATCTCAGAGAGATGAGGGGGTACCTGTTGCTTTTCTACAGGGAGGTGGATTGAAATTGTCCACTGAGACCATGGCTAGTGACATGGACTGCCTGACAAGGTCTCGAGATTGCAAGAGGAAGGTGGCAGGCTTAACCAGTATGGGAAATTACAGCTGTTTCTATACAAATGCTCGAAGTGTCCGAGGTAAAATCGGGGAGTTGGAGTGCTTGGTGTCAGAGGGAAAAATAGACATTGTGGGTATTTCAGAAACTTGGTGGGATGAGGAAAATCAGTGGGATACGGTGATTCCCGGTTATATATTATATCGGAAGGATAGGGGGGGAAGGGTTGGAGGTGGGGTGGCTCTGTATGTCAGAGAGGGTATAAAGTCCAGAAAGATCGAGAGGCTAAGAGAATTGGATTCGCTTCTTGAAGTTCTGTGGGTTGAAATAGGGGGGCCAAAAGGAAACTTAACACTGGGAGTTTGTTATCGCCCACCGGATCAAAAGATAGAGGAGGATTATAAAATGATGAATGAATTAAAGATAGCAGCTAGACAAAAACACTGTGTCGTAATAGGTGATTTTAACTACCCACACATTGATTGGGTCAATATGTGTTCTAGTCGAGAGAAAGAGATTGAGTTTCTAGACACTCTAAATGACTGTGCTATGGAGCAGATGGTCATGGAACCTACCAGGGGAGAGGCGATCCTTGATTTGGTCCTAAGTAACACTCAAGACCTGGTGAGAGATGTAAAAGTGATTGCACCGCTTGGGAACAGTGATCATAATGTTGTTGAGTTCAACATTTGTACAAATAGGGAATTGGCCAAAAAGACTCACACAACCACTTTTAACTTTAAAAGGGGTAATTTTTCTGATATGAGGGGACATGTGGGGAGGAAACTGAAGGGAAAAGTAGAAAGGGTCAAAACCATTGGGGAAGCTTGGAAACTGTTTAAAACTACAATTCTAGAAGCTCAAATAAAATATATTCCGCAGGTTAGGAAAGGCACAAACAGGTATAAGAAAAAGCCTACATGGTTAACAAACAAAGTAATGGAAGCTGTAAAAGGTAAAAAGGATTCCTTTAAGCGGTGGAAAGCTAGTCACAGTGAGGCTGATAAAACAGAACACAGGCTATGGCAAATAAAATGCAAGTCTGTGGTCAGGCATGCAAAAAGGGAATATGAGGAGCATATAGCAAAAAATGTAAAGACCAACAATAAAACTTTCTTCAAATACATTAGAAACAGGAAACCAGCCAGGGAGGCAGTGGGGCCCTTGGATGACCAAGGGGTAAAAGGAGTACTGAAGGATGATAGGGAAATGGCTGAGAAGCTAAATGCATTTTTTGCCTCCGTCTTCACTGTGGAAGATGAGAGGTGCTTGCCCACTCCAGAGCCGCTGAGTTCGGGAGGGGTGTTGAAAGACCTGAGTCAGATTGAGGTGACGAGAGAGGAGGTCCTAAAACTGATAAACAACTTAAAAACTGATAAATCACCAGGCCCAGATGGCATACATCCAAGAGTTCTGAAAGAACTCAATTGTGAACTTGTGGATCTCCTGACAAAAATATGTAATCTCTCCTTAAAATCAGCCTCCATTCCTGAGGACTGGAAGGTAGCTAATGTCACTCCCATCTTTAAAAAGGGTTCCAGAGGAGATCCGGGAAATTACAGGCCTGTCAGTCTGACGTCGATACCGGGTAAATTGGTGGAAACCATTATTAAGGAAAGAATTAGTAGGCACATAGATGAACAAAACCTATTGAGGCAGACTCAACATGGGTTCTGTAAGGGAAGATCTTGTCTCACTAACCTGTTAATGTTCTTTGAGGGGGTGAACAAACATGTGGACAAGGGGGATCCAATAGATATTGTTTACCTTGACTTCCAGAAAGCTTTTGATAAAGTTCCTCATCAAAGGCTCCTAAGCAAGCTCAAAAATCATGGGATAAAAGGACAAGTCCTTTTATGGATCAAAAACTGGCTAATTAATAGAAAACAGAGAGTGAGTATAAATGGGCAGTTCTCCCAGTGGAGGGGTGTAAGCAGTGGGGTACCACAGGGATCAGTACTTGGTCCACTGCTTTTTAACTTGTTCATTAATGATTTGGAGTTGGGAGTAAGCAGTGAAGTGGCTAAATTTGCGGATGATACGAAGTTGTTCAGGGTGGTGAAAACCAGTGAGGATTGTGAGGCACTCCAAAGGGATCTGTCAAAGTTGGGCGAGTGGGCGTCAACATGGCAAATGGGGTTCAATGTGGCCAAGTGCAAGGTGATGCACATTGGAGCCAAAAATCCTAACTATAAATACACGTTGATGGGGTCTGAACTGGCAGAGACAGATCAAGAGAGAGATCTTGGAGTTGTAGTAGATAACTCACTGAAAATGTCGAGACAGTGTGTGACTGCAATAAAGAAGGCCAATGCTATGCTGGGGATTATTAGGAAGGGTATTGTAAACAGATCAGCCAATATCATAATGCCGCTATATAAATCAATGGTGCGACCTCATCTGGAATACTGTGTGCAATTCTGGTCACCACACCTTAAAAAGGATATTATAGCTTTGGAAAAAGTGCAGAAAAGAGCAACTCGAATGATAAAAGGGTTGGAACACTTTCCCTATGAGGAACGGTTAAGGCGCTTAGGGCTCTTTAGCTTGGAGAAACGACGACTGAGGCTAGACCCTCATGCTCCCTGACAGCAGCGGGGCTGCCAGATCCAGAGTGGGACGTAGCTAACAAGTCCCCGAGAATATAGGGGAAAAATGGAAACAGTAATACATGAAAATCGAAGGTTAGAGTCAATGATGGAGTACAGAGGAATGCAAAACCATCTGAGACTGAGAGGTATAGAGGAAAAACTGGATGAAGACATACGTGAGGTTGTGGAGAGTGCCTTGACAGAATACCTGGGAGGAGAAGAAGGAGAGCTGGATTTTGGATTTGATTTAATTTACAGAGTGAATTCTAGATATGCTGAAAAGAAGAAATTACCAAGAGATGTGATTGTGCAATTGGTGACAAGAAAAACAAAAGAAGATATTTTTAAGAAGCAGTTTGCACAACCACTAGAGATTGATGGTAAGAAGATAATGATAACGAGGGAACTCCCGAGGGCGATTCTACAGGAAAGAAGAAAATATAAGAAGTTGGCTGACAAATTAAAGCAACTGGACATCAGATTCAGATGGGAAATACCACAGGGACTATCCTTCACTTATCAAGCTCTAAGGTATATAATCAAGTCGGTGGAAGATTTGTATAAGTTCAAGGCGGACAATATTGAAGACTTTGGGGATATTTAAGACAAGACACAATGGATTATAAATTTTTATCTTGTTTATGTTTCCACCAAGAACATTAAAATGCTTCGTCCCAGTAAGAAATTGGGGTGGAAATATATTGGGCCTTTTAAGGTTCGCAAGGTGATAAATGACGTTGCTGTAGATGTTGAATTGCCAAAAAATCTTCGAGCGCTACATTCTGTATTCCACTTCAGCCTCTTGAAAAAAGACACTGGTCAGTGTAAATGGTGGGATACTCATGTTCAAACCCCCCCCTATACTCATTGAGGGTCAAGAACACTTTGAGATTTCTGCCATTTTGGATTCCAAGCGTAAACGTGGTAAACTGTGGTATCTTGTGGAATGGGTGGATTTCGGACCCCAGCACCGGGAATGGGTGGAAGAAGGGGATATTCGGGCCCCTTATCACGTTCGAGCGTTCCACAAGCAGTTCCCGGACAAACCGGGAGGCCTCCCGGGGAAACCGGGAGATCTCCCGCCGGGGCCGGGAGGTGGTGGGTAAGTTGAATTTTCAGGTGGGCAGTATGTCAGCGAGCTGCCATTTCCTTGGGACACGTCCCATCCCCCTCCCTGTCTCCCAAAGCCTTATCCTGTTCATGTAGTGCCTCTGTAACTGCCAAGGTCTCCAGCTGGTGTGATGTGGTGTTATGTCTTGAAGCTCTGGCTTGTTTAGGTTTCCCGTGTGAACTCAACCTGTGTTTATGGAATTGGCCGTTGCTGTTCTCAGACCGCTTCGCGCCTTTTCTAATCTGTAAACCTGACGAGGGAAATATGTTCATTGGTTTAAACCTGGTTTGAAGTTCCTTTTAATACACCTTCTCTGGGTATTGTAGTTATTCTTAACAATCTCTGTATGTTCGTGATCAACCATGCTTTGGAAATAAATCTTGCTTCTTTTGAACGTGGATCTATTCTCCTGATTTGGGATCTAACAGAATGTAAATGGACTAAATTCACCCAATAAAAGAAAATTATTGAAACATTGGCTGGAGAAACAAAAATGCAACATAATTTGTTTACAAGAGACACATATTAAAAAACAGGATTTTAAATTTCTTATTAACAAGAAGTTAGGAGAAGAATTTTATTCTCTGGCAGCAAAAAAGAATAAAGGAACTGTGATCTATGTCAAAAAAGAATTGGACCCAAAAGAAAATTTTAAAGATACAGAAGGAAGATATATCGGAGTAGAAATTATGATGCATCAAAAGAAAACTTTGTTAGTTAATGTGTATGCACCTAATGGTGCAAAAGAAATTTTTTTCGAAGATTTGACAAGAGAATTGGAACAAGTGAATTATGAACAAATTGTATTGGCAGGAGACTTTAATGGTACTGTAAACAACAATTTGGATCGGCAATCAAAAAAAGGTAATGAGAAGATAGGAAAATTGCCAAAAAAAATTCAAATTGGTAGAACAAGAGAAAATGGAAGATGTTTGGAGAAAATGGAACCCGAAAATTAAGGACTTTACATTTTATTCTAATAGACATGGTTCTTTTTCCGGGATTGATATGATTTGGATGTCCGAAGAAATGGCATTGAAAACACAGAAAGTGGAAATTTTGCCAAAGAGTAACTCTGATCATAATCCGATAATCTGGATGTCAAAAGAGAAGAATAAACAATATCAGTGAAGAATCAATGAGGACTTATTAGATAAGAAACAAATAATTGAGACGCTAAGAAAGGAAACACAGACCTTCTTTCAGATGAATTTGAATCAAGGAACAGCAATCCAGATGGTATGGGATGCATATAAAGCAGTAATGAGGGGTTTACTCATATCGTTAAACGCGAAGGAAAAGAAAGAAAAGTATAAAAGGCAGATTGAATTACAAGAGAAGATTAAACAGAAAAAGAAAGAGCTAAAGAAAAAACCTGGGAAAAAGAAAATTATTAAGGAATTACAAATTTTGCAAGATCAACAAAACGTGTTGTTAAATCAAGAAATGTATTGGAACTTAAAGAGACTACAACAAAAATCTTTTGAAGGAGCAAATAAACCTGGAAAGTTTCTAGCATGGCAATTGAAGAACAGAAGAGAAAAAAGGATAATTAATAAGATAATAGAAGAAGATAAAGAAATTGTGGATCCAAAAGAACTTAAAAGAGTATTTTTAAAATATTATGTGAAATTATTTCAAAAGAAGAATATAGACACGGGAAAAAATTAAAAATATCTGGACGAGATAGAATTACCAAAGATACAGGAAACAGGCAAAGAAATATTAAATGGACTAATCCAAAAAGATGAAATTATAAAGGCGATAGAAGAAACAAAACTAGGGAAAGCTCCGGGACCAGATGAATTTACTGCAAAATATTATAAAAAATTAAAAGAGGAGCTAACCCCGGTTTTTAAACTTCTATCAAATGAGATAAGAGAGACCAAGATTATACCAGAAACGTGGAAAGAAGCCAATATATCACTTATACCAAAGGAGGGACAAGATTTAACAAATGTGAAAAACTACAGACCGATTTCTCTTCTAAATAATGACTATAAACTGTTTGCCAAAGTAATTTCAGAAAGGGTCAAGATATATCTAAAAGATGCTATAACAGAAGAACAAGCCGGTTTTTCACCAAACAGACAAATTAGAGACAATTTAAGAATGGTGATTGATGCAATTGAATACTATGATAAACATCCTGAAAAAGAAGTTGCCTTTTTATTTTTATTTGTAGACGCAGAAAAAGCCTTTGATAACTTAAATTGGGACTTTATGTTTCAAGTAATGCAGAAAATGGAGATTGGACAATCTTTTGTAAATATAATTAAGGCAATATATTCGGAGCAAAAAGCGGTGTTGAATGTAAACAAAGAAATGACAGAGTACAAAAAGGGACAAGACAAGGCTGTCCGCTATCACCATTATTATTTATATGGATCTTGGATCTTGGAAGTATTGCTGGGTAAGATAAGAGATGATAAAGCTATAAAAGGACTCTCTTCGAAGGGTTTTTCTTACAAATATAGGGCACTTGCTGATGATGTGATGTTTTTAGTTGAAGAACCAAACGATAATTTACTGTTGTAACCAAATGATAATTTACTGTTGTTGATGGAAAGGATAAAAGAATTTGGAGATTTGGCTGGATTTTATGTAAACAAAAATAAGACGAAAGTGTTATGTAAAAATATGACAAAAGTAAGACAATCGGAGCTTCAAGAAGCTATACAGTGTGAAGTAGTGAAGAAGACGAAATATTTGGGAATTGAATTAACAATGAAAAACATAGATCTTTTTAAGAATAACTATGAAAAGCTCTGGAATAAAATACGACAAGAATTGGAAAAGTGGGACACAATGAACTTGTCATTACTGGGAAGAATATCGGTGGTTAAAATGAATGTTTTTGTTTCAAACTATCCCGATAATAAAAGAGATGAAGGTGTTGAACAAATGGCAGAAAGAAGTGTCGAAATTAGTGTGGGCGGGAAGAAAACCGAGAATTAAAATGAAGATTCTATGTGACGCAAAAGAAAGAGGAGGATTTCAGTTACCCAATTTTAGACTATACCATGAAGCGGTATGCCTTACTTGGATAGAACAATGGATTAATTTAGATAACAAGAAACTGTTGGTGTTAGAAGGACATGACTGTAAGTTTGGCTGGCATGCCTACTTATGGTATGAAAAGGACAATGTAAGGGAAATTACAGCTGTTTCTATACAAATGCTAGAAGTGTCCGAGGTAAAATCGGGGAGTTGGAGTGCTTGGTGTCGGAGGGAAAAATAGACATTGTGGGTATTTCTGAAACTTGGTGGGATGAGGAAAATCAGTGGGATACGGTGATTCCCGGTTATATATTATATCGGAAGGATAGGGGGGGAAGGGTTGGAGGTGGGGTGGCTCTGTATGTCAGAGAGGGTATAAAGTCTAGAAAGATTGAGAGGCTAAGTGAATTGGATTCGCTTCTGGAAGTTCTATGGGTTGAAATAGGGGGGCCAAAAGGAAACTTAACACTGGGAGTTTGTTATCGCCCACCAGATCAAAAGATAGAGGAGGATTATAAAATGATGAATGCCTTAAAGATAGCAACTAGACAAAAACACTGTGTAATAATAGGTGATTTTAACTACCCACACATTGATTGGGTCAATATGTGTTCTAGCCGGGAAAAAGAGATTGAGTTTCTAGACACTCTAAATGACTGTGCTATGGAGCAGATGGTCATGGAACCTACCAGGGGAGAGGCGATCCTTGATTTGGTCCTAAGTAACACTCAAGACCTGGTGAGAGATGTAAAAGTGATTGCACCGCTTGGGAACAGTGATCATAATGTTGTTGAGTTCAACATTTGTACAAATAGGGAATTGGCCAAAAAGACTCACACAACCATTTTTAACTTTAAAAGGGGTAATTTCTCTGATATGAGGGGACACGTGGGGAGGAAACTGAAAGGAAAAGTAGAAAGGGTCAAAACAATTGGGGAAGCTTGGGATCTATTTAAAACTACGATCCTAGAAGCTCAAAAAATATATATTCCGCAGGTTAGGAAAGGCACAAACAGGTATAAGAAAAAGCCTACATGGTTAACAAACAAAGTAATGGAAGCTGTAAAAGGTAAAAAGGATTCCTTTAAGCGGTGGAAAGCTAGTCACAGTGAGGCTGATAAAACAGAACACAGGCTATGGCAAATAAAATGCAAGTCTGTGGTCAGGCATGCAAAAAGGGAATATGAGGAGCATATAGCAAAAAACGTAAAAACCAACAATAAAACTTTCTTCAAATACATTAGAAACAGGAAACCAGCCAGGGAGGCAGTGGGGCCCTTGGACGACCAAGGGGTAAAAGGAGTATTGAAGGATGATAGGGAAATGGCTGAGAAGCTAAATGCATTTTTTGCCTCCGTCTTCACTGTGGAAGATGAGAGGTGCTTGCCCACTCCAGAGCCGCTGAGTTCGGGAGGGGTGTTGAAAGACCTGAGTCAGATTGAGGTGACGAGAGAGGAGGTCCTAAAACTGATAAACAACTTAAAAACTGATAAATCACCAGGCCCAGATGGCATACATCCAAGAGTTCTGAAAGAACTCAATTGTGAACTTGTGGATCTCCTGACAAAAATATGTAATCTCTCCTTAAAATCAGCCTCCATTCCTGAGGACTGGAAGGTAGCTAATGTCACTCCCATCTTTAAAAAGGGTTCCAGAGGAGATCCGGGAAATTACAGGCCAGTCAGTCTGACGTCGATACCGGGTAAATTGGTGGAAACCATTATTAAGGAAAGAATTAGTAGGCACATAGATGAACAAAACCTATTGAGGCAGACTCAACATGGGTTCTGTAAGGGAAGATCTTGTCTCACTAACCTGTTAATGTTCTTTGAGGGGGTGAACAAACATGTGGACAAGGGGGATCCAATAGATATTATTTACCTTGACTTCCAGAAAGCTTTTGATAAAGTTCCTCATCAAAGGCTCCTAAGTAAGCTCAAAAATCATGGGATAGAAGGACAAGTCCTTTTATGGATCAAAAACTGGCTAGTTCATAGAAAACAGAGAGTGAGTGTAGGTGGGCAATTTTCTCAGTGGAGGGTGGTAAGCAGTGGGGTACCGCAGGGATCAGTACTTGGTCCACTGCTTTTTAACTTGTTCATTAATGATTTGGAGTTGGGAGTAAGCAGTGAAGTGGCTAAATTTGCGGATGATACGAAGTTGTTCAGGGTGGTGAAAACCAGTGAGGATTGTGAGGCACTCCAAAGGGATCTGTCAAAGTTGGGCGAGTGGGCGTCAACATGGCAAATGGGGTTCAATGTGGCCAAGTGCAAGGTGATGCACATTGGAGCCAAAAATCCTAAATATAAATACACGTTGATGGGGTCTGAACTGGCAGAGACTGATCAAGAGAGAGATCTTGGAGTTGTAGTAGATAACTCACTGAAAATGTCGAGACAGTGTGTGACTGCAATAAAGAAGGCCAATGCTATGCTGGGGATTATTAGGAAGGGTATTGTAAACAGATCAGCCAATATCATAATGCCGCTATATAAATCAATGGTGCGACCTCATCTGGAATACTGTGTGCAATTCTGGTCACCACACCTTAAAAAGGATATTATAGCTTTGGAAAAAGTGCAGAAAAGGGCAACTCGAATGATAAAAGGGTTGGAACACTTTCCCTATGAGGAAAGGTTAAGGCGCTTAGGGCTCTTTAGCTTGGAGAAACGACGACTGAGGGGTGACATGATTGAGGTTTATAAGATTATGCATGGGAAAGAGCAGGTAGAGAAAGAGGTACTTTTCTCCCTTTCTCACAATACAAGAACCCGTGGGCACTCCATGAAATTGCTGAGCGGTCGGGTTAGAACGGATAAAAGGAAGTACTTCTTCACCCAAAGAGTGATTAACACATGGAATTCACTGCCACAGGAAGTGGTGGCGGCTACAGGAAGTGGTGGCGGTTACAAGCATGGACGGCTTCAAAAGGGAATTAGATAAGCATATGGAGCAGAGGTCCATCAGTGGCTATTAGCCACAAGGTATAGATAGGGACTCTGGGGCAAGTGATGCTCTGTCATCTTGGTGCTTGGGGGGGGGTCAACAGTGGGAGGGCTTCTAATGTCCTGGCCCCACTGGTGGACCTCCTGATGGCACTGGTATTTCTGGCCACTGTGGGATACAGAGTGTTGGACTGGATGGGCCTTTGGCCTGATCCAACATTGGCATCTCTTATGTTCTTATGTTCTTATGAGGGCGAGGAACATTATGAAATTTCAAATATTTTGGACTCTAAAATCAAGCGTGGAAAATTGATGTATTTGGTTGAATGTGCAGACTTTGGACCCCAGCACCTTGAATGGGTGGAAGTTGGGGGTATTCAGGCCCCTGTACTGTTGCGGAAGTTTCATCGTGCTTTCCCGGACAAACTGGGAGAACTCCCGAAATGTCCGGGTGTCAGACTCCCATAGCATCAACGAAGCACACTCTTGTAGAAAAGGTTATACTTTATTTGAAGCAATAGGTGCATAACAGGATCACTGTTCAGAATGAGGGGGAATGGAAGGGCATAGCATGTTATAGTATATTCAAACTACTGAGGCCCAATTGCGGGTTTTCCCGCGTGCGCCTTTGGGCTTCGGAGCAAATGTTTCTAGGCAGCACATGTTTTCTCTTTCTCATGGTGTTTCGTGAGAGCCTCCAAGCACTAACAAGCAACAGCAACCACCTGTGGCCTTGAGAGATATAACTGTTTCGGCAGGCTAAGCAATTATGCGCAACAACAGTTCTACATCTGAAAGTGAAAGCAGGCAAGCGCATACAGAAAGAATAAAACAAAACATTGGCAGCTCGCTGACATACTGCCCCCTTGAAAATCAGCTTCCCACTACCACTCACGTATCACCCGGTCAGCCCGGGAGATCTCCCGGTTTCTCCGGGACCTCAGATGGAACTTCCGGAGCAATTGAGGGGCCCGAATATCCCCTATTTCGAGGTGCTGGGGACCAAAGTCTTTCCATTCCACCAAATAAAACAGTTTCTCACGCTTTCTTTTGGAATCCAAGATCTGAGCAATTTCATAGTGTTCATCCCCCTCGATCAAGATGGGGGGGGTTTGGTTTGGCTTCCCGCCACTGGCACGACCCTGTGTCTTTTTTCAGCAGGCTGAAATGAAATACAGAATGCAAAGACCTCAAATTTTTCGGCAATTCAACATCAACAGCAACATTATTTATCACTTTGCGTACTTTAAAAGGCCCAATAAATTTCCATCCCAATTTCCGGCTGGGGCGCAACATCTTAATGTTCTTAGTGGAAATATACACAAAACCCCCAGGCTGTAGAGCCCAACCCTCCACCCTTCTCTTGTCAGCCTGAGTCTTATACGCCTCTTTGGCTGCATTCAAAATCTTTTGCAAGATGGGCCATGAGTCTTGCAATTGTTTACACCATAAGGCAGCGTCGCCAGGTCCCAAATAGGTTTCCCCTTCCAGAAAAGGCAACAGTGCGATGTCATTGCCATAAAGGGCCATGAATGGAGACATTCCGGTCGAAGTGTGGCATGTATTGTTGTAGCAATACTCAGCTAGGGGCAACAAGTCATGCCAGTCATCTTGCTGATAGTTCGTGAAACACCTGAGGTATTGTTCCAAAGTCTGATTAACTCTTTCGGTTTGACCGTCAGTCTCTGGGTGGTACGCACTGCTCAAGCCCCTCTCCACCCCCATAATCTTCATTAACTCCTCCCAAAACTTAGAAACGAACTGGGTCCCTCTGTCGGATATCACCTTACTGGGCAGCATATGGAGTCGTACAGTATGTATCAGAAAAGCCTGATTGTCAGACTCTAACACTAGTTTATCTTCAGCAGTGCCTTTGAGATAACGTAACACTCTTTTTGCAGCAAACCAGTCTCTTTCATACGGTTTGTTACTCTTTTGACTTAGTAAATGAACAGCTATGCTGATGTCTGGCCTACTCCAGTTACATATATATGAAAGGGACCCAATTAATGATTGATATAGTTGCTTGTCAGCAAACTCTTTGTTATCTGGTTTTATATAGCCAGTGGTCATTGGAGTTGTTACACTATGTGCATCTTGCATGCCAGATATGGGTCCCGTTCACACGAGGCGATTTGGCCCGGGAGCGGGACAGTTTGTGGGCGGATCAAACCGGCGCGATCATACCACAACATCTGGGAAGTGTCGTGATACCGTCCCCGAACTGGCCCTTTCCCGGCAAAATGCGCCTCAACTTGCAACCACCTACCTCAGTGGTTCAAGTGGAAGCGGCGCGGCAAGCCGGGCGTTTGATCGCTGGCGCGTCCTTGCGCCGGCACAACCCCGGCCCGGAGCCGAACTGCGCATGCTCCGACATGTGCAGTTCGGCCGGCTAGGCGTCCGAACTGTGTTTTCTCCCTGGCGTTTGATCGCGCCGGGGAGAAAAGGCACTGCGGCCAGGGAATCCGTGGGATCCCGCCGCGGCGTCTCAACGTTGGCGCGGCTTTTAAAAGCTGCACCTTAAGAGGCTTTTCCCCTGCCGTGTGGCAGGGGCCTTAGTCAGAAGCTTGGTTATTTTTTTCCTTTTGACTCAGCATAAACCAACCTCTGTCATTCCTAGTAACTTCCACTCCCAAATAATGACCAATCTCACCCAAATGCTTTACCTTGAACATGTTTTGGGTTGTTTGTTTGAACCATTCTAACTGTGATTCGTTATGAGATAGAAAACACAGATCATTAACAAACAATATTAAATAGCAGTCATTGTTATCAATCCTTATATTGAACAAACAAGGATCAGCCACAGCTTGTACAAAACCCACATTCTTTAAAGCTGTGCTTAAGCAGTCATACCAGTTTTTTGCACTCTGCTTCAAACCATATAATGATTTTTTCAATCTTAACACTAATTGCCCATTTGGGTTTTCAAACCTCGGTATTTGTGCCATATAAATTTCTTCAGTTACAGGTGCATTTAGATACACAGTAGTAAAATCAAACTGATTCACCATCATGTTATTTTGCCTTGCTTTGATAAGAGCAAGCTTAAATGTGTCAGATCGGATGGTGGGGGTGAATATTTGGTCATAATCCTGCCCTTGAATCTGAGCATACCCTTGGGCGACCACTCTTGCTTTCCTCTTAACACATCCATTTGGCAATTGTTTCACCTTATAGACCCAACGACAGCCAATTACATGTTTGTCTTTTGGCAACTTCGTTAGTGCATACACATCATTTTCTAGTAGTGAGTCATGCTCTTCTTCCATAGCTTGAAACCATGCCTCTCTCTCCTCATCAGGCAGTTTTAACACATCATTGTAGCATTGTGGTTCCTTACATGGTTTACATCATATCCATATCTGACTGGTGGAACACCTTTAGTGCTATGTGAAGACACTCTGGGTAACACCATTTCATTTGTCATATTACTAGAGGATTGTTCACTCTTTGTTTCAACCTCCTCTTTTACACCCTCATTTACACTTTCAGTGTTTTCAGTGCTTGGCAGCACAACCATTTGAGGTAACTCATTTGCATGAATTCTTCTCCAGTTTTCATGCTCACAAAAATTGGCTGATCTACTAAAACACAGTTTGTTGTACTGATCAGCAAACCTGTAAGACTTCGTACCCGGTTGATATCCTAGAAACACAAGCTTTCTTGCTTTAGCTCCCGCTTTCCTCCTGCGCTCCAGAGGAATGTTTACCCAAGCTTTAGAACCAAAGGTTCTTAGGTAATCTAATTGTGGATACCTGTTATACATCATTCTGTATGGTATATCATCTACTGCACTGGACCATATTCTGTTACTTATATAGCAAGCATTTTTTATAGCTTCTGCCCAGTAAGCAATACTCAAATCAGAGTCTTTCAACATTGCATGCATCATATTTTGCAATATCCCATTTTTTCTTTCCACCAAATCATTTTCAGCCGGCATGCACGGATTGGCGAACCTGTGCTTTATTCCCTTTTGCTTTAGCCATGTTTCAAAAGCATTTGAGGTAAATTCACCTCCCATATCTGTTTGAATAGCAAGCACATTCCCAAATTGATTTAATACTCTCTTGTACCAGTACTTTAATGTAGAAAACACATCAGACTTATTTTTCATCACAAACACCCATGAAAAATGTGACCAGTCATCTGTGATAATTAGAACATATCTGTTCCCTGAATGACTCTTCGGAAAAGGTCCTACCAAATCTGCATGTACCAGTGCTAGAGGTTTCTCTGACACTCTCTGATTTTTCTTAGCCACAGGAAAAGTCTTAGATTTGGTCATTTTACATACTTCACACTCCAGATAGTTTTTACATTCCTTCACATTTCCCTGACCTGTTAGGGCTAGGGTCTTTTGAATGGTATTAAAGCTTACATGACCTAACCGTCTATGTAGCAAATACTGGCAATTGTTATGTGGATTAACATTCATTACTGATTGTGCCTTAGCATCATTATTTAACTCATAAACATTGTTTTGCAGCTTGCCAACTGCACACACCTTGTTTGCCTTCATAATTTGACACTCCTTGTTGGCAAACAACACATTAAACTTTGCTGCATCAAGACACATCACACTTAGCAAATTATTTTCAAGAGCAGGCACACATAGAACCCCTTTAAATGTATAATTTAGACAAGGGAAATACACATCACCCTGGCAAGTGACCTTTGATGGTGTGCCATCTGCTAAACTCACATGTTTTAGGTTAGAGTCCCTCTTATTCAGTAGCAGACCCTCATCCTTGCAAAACACTTGTGAGGCGCCAGAGTCAAGCAACCAGGACATATCAGTGGTCTCATTTGTGACAACCACTGAAGCAGAATGCTTAGTTGCTGTCTGTCTTTTCTTCTTTTGTTCCTGCTTCTCAGGACAGGTACGCAAAAGGTGTTTAGTTGAGCCACAGCAAAAATATTTCTTAACTTTGAGTGCAACGCAGCTGTTAGGAGAAAAAACCTCTGGTTTCTTCTTGGCACACTTCCCAGACTCCTTGGCACTCTGCCCAGACCCTCTGGAACTCTGCCCGGACTCTTTGGCACTCTGCCCAGACTCGTTGGCACGCTGCCTGGACTCTGCACACTGCTGTTCTTCTTGGAAAATGCGACCAACAACATACTGTAGACTTAAAGCTTTAACTTCAACACTCTCTAAAGCAGTAATCTTATGACTGAAAACTCAATATCATGTATATTTTGTCCTCATCAGCAATATCTTTTCCACGCTCATGCAGCTGTTGGAAAAGGTCTGTTAGGACTTTAAGGTGCTCTTTCACTGACTCACCAGGCTGCTGCACCTTCCTGTACAAGTGGCGAGTTAACCATATCAGTGAGCCAATGTTAGCTTGCAGATAAACAGCTTTCAATGCGTCCCACACATCTTTCGCGCTGGTCTTATCAGCCACATACATAAGCTGGTCATCTCCGACACTCAGAATAATTAAAGCCAGTGCTTTTTCATCATTACGCTCTTCAAGTGGCATCGGGTCCTCTGGGGGATCATTTACACCCACCCACAGAGCCTCTTTGACCAAGTAGTGTTTCATCTTTAGTGCCCACACATTGTAGTTGCTTGTAGTAAGCTTATCAACCACCTGGGCAACGGATACCTGGGCCATGGTCATTGTCTGCTCCCGGCAGCTGGTTGTCCTTCAGCACCCTGGACAGCTTCCAGCTCCATCTCTGCTCCGGCATGGCTCTGCTGCTTCCTTCAGCTCCGAAGACAGCTCCTCAGCCACTCAGCCACCGCAGACAGTCTCTGTGCACCAGATACTCACTTCTTCAACACCACACGCTCTCTGCTCAGCTAGCCACGGCCTGGGCCCATAACCCTGTCGGTAGTACGCGGTGCTAGCCCACTGCAGACAGTGCACAGGTGTAAGATAATCCAATAAGACTGGAGTCTTCAAGGCTTTGTGTAAAATCTATTTACAGTTTATTTACAAAAGCCTTCACCAATAATTGCATAGACTGACATAATGCTCATGCAGACACCCAATATTCACAAGAAGATAGTTTGCTCTGTACATCACCGTACTTATACTTCCATTAGCCAATCAGGGCCAATGCTGAGTCACTGTCTAATTAGCTCTGGCATAAACCAGCCAGAACTGGTCAGAGCCAGCTCTTTAGACTGTCAGCTCCTGTCACTTAATTGCCACTGATCTACAGCCAGACTTAACTTGACATTAGAATGTTAACACATTCCTCTTCCCTTTCTTAAAGATTGGGATAACATTCGCTCTCCTCAAAACTTGTGGCACATCCCCAGTTTTCCAGGAGGCCTTAAAGGTGATGGACAGAGGCTCTGCAAGTTCATTCAAAAGTTCTTTGAGCACTCTTGGGTGCACACCATCCGGCCCAGGTGAACTGTATTTCTCCAGTGCAGCCAGGTGCCTCTCCACAACCTCCCTGTCAATGTCAACTGGACACTCAGGTGTCCTTTCATGTCCTCTACCATCTATAGATGGCTCTTCTGGGAGAAAACAGAGGCAAAAAAGTCATTAAGCCTGTCTGCTTTTTCTCTGTCCTCCACCAGAGTTTCTCCTTCTACTCCCAAAAGTGTTCCAATTGCCTCTTTTACCTTGCGTTTGCTTCTCACATTTGTAGAAGTTTTTCTTATTGTAACGAGCCCCCCTGGAAAGATCCAACTCATAACGAGCTTTGGTTTCTCTGACGGCTGCTCTGCAGTATCTAGTAACTCTCATATACTCCTCTTTAGAGGTCTGACCTTCCCTCCATTTCCTTTTTCTCCCTTAGCTTATTCTGAAGCTTTCAGTTCATCCACATCGGTTTCTTGGAGCCCTTACCATGTTTCTGTCTTGCTGGAATAGTGAGGGCTTGAGCTTACAAAAGCTTATGTTTGAGCCCACCCTTCACTCGCTCCTTTCCCTTCCAGCACACTCCCCCACGGAATGACTCCCATCAAGCCTCTGAGTTCGTTGAAGCCGGCCCTACGGAAATCTAACATACAAGTCTGGCTACAGACTTCCTTGATCCCCCACAGCAACTGGAATTCAAGGAAGACATGGTCACTTCCCCCTAAGGTCCCCACCACCTTCACCCCATCTACCAATTCTTCCCTGTTGGTTAATATTAGGTCTAGTATGGCTGAGTCCTTGTAGCTTCCTCCACCATTTGAAAAAGGAAGTTGTCGGCCAGACAGGTCAGGAAGTTGTGTGATTTTTGTCGCTTTGTTGAGCCTGTCTCCCAGCACACATCGGGGAAGTTGAAGTCTCCCATAATTATAAGGTTCTGATGTCTGGATACTCTACCAATCTGTTCAAGGAGGGCAGCATCCATTTCCTGTCCCTGGTCAGGCAATCTGTAGCGGACTCCAACAACAATACCCTTTGTCCTACCTCCCCTTATTTCCACCCATATACTTTCCATGGGGCTGTCAACCCCATTATCCAAAACTTCCTGACAATGTAGCCTTCTTTTCACATACAGCGCCACTCCGCCTCCTCTTCTACCCTTCCAGTTTTTCTTGAACAACTCATACCCATCCACTACCACATCCCAGTCATGAGAATCATCTCACCAAGTCTCAGTGTTTCCTATTACATCATAGCCCTCTGTTTGCAAAAGAATCTCCATCTCTTCCTTCTTATTATCCATACTACGGGCATTGGTAAATAAGCACTTGTAGTCTTGAACTTTTGTTTGACCTGTCCTACCCAGGATCCACACCAAAACAACGAAGTACACGCTTCTAGGAAGACGAAATGCGCCTGTTTTGAAAATAAGTCCACCACCACCCAAATCACCGTCATAGATTTGCTGGGTGGTAAATCCATTATGAAATCCATGGAACTGACTTCCCAAGGCCGGCTTGGTGTGGGGAGGGGCTGTAAGAGTCCCGGGACCTTGCCAGGACATGGCTTACTCATTGCGCACACTTGGCATGATTGTACGAACGAAGATAGATTTTTGCGCATGTGCGGCCACCAGAACTGTCTCTGCAAGAGCTGAAGAGACTTCACAAAACCAGAATGTCCCACCAACTTTGAGCCATGAACCGACTGTAATACCTCCCCCCTGAGCAATTGGGGCACGTACAGTTTATGTCCATGATACCAGCAGCCATTTTCCCGCTGCACACAATCCCCCACCCCCTCCAGTAGTTCCCAGTCCGCCTACAAAAAGGCAGAGTTGAACGTGTCAGGCCAAGCAGAACGGGGGACCTTCTGTGACGGAGGTGAGGCAGGAGGTGGCGC
Source organism: Gekko japonicus (assembly GCF_001447785.1). Lineage (NCBI taxonomy): Eukaryota > Metazoa > Chordata > Lepidosauria > Squamata > Gekkonidae > Gekko > Gekko japonicus. Next base: position 494,268 of record NW_015160253.1, read on the forward strand.
TGGCAGAGGGGGCGGGTTGACATGTGCCTGACTGCAAGTTGTCACTGCCCTGCCTAGGTGGGAGGGAGTGAACACCTGTCAGCAAGCTGCCATGGAGTTCTGTGTAACACTGTATGCTTCTGGCTTGAGTTCATTCCCCCCCCCTCCCGTGATAACCAGCTTGTGTTTCCCTGTTGCTTCTGCTGTGCTCATTAGGTAAATTCCTTTCACTGCCTGTTAGGACTGCTTTGAAACTTAGATAATGCCCAAGGTCGACTGCTGGAGGTTGGAAGGAGTATTGGAGTTGCTTTGATTAGTATGTGCTAAGGCTTGAGAACCAAATTAATGTTTATGTTTAAGACCGTTTGTTCCCAGGGGTTTGGGCGCCTGTTTTACCTGCTTTCCCGCACGCGGGAAAAGGACCCATTGGCCACGGCCTGGTATGATTTTGTTTATTATCTTGTACCCCAGAGGTAGTCTCCATTCTTAACAATCCTTATGTTCCTGATTTCACCATCGCTTTAATAAATGCTACTTTGCTACAAACGTGGATTTATTTGAATGCCTGGAGAACCGGACAACACCGAGTCAAGGATGACCTCCCTTTGACTGTCTTGTTGAGGAAGGCGTGAGAGTGCGTCAGCCAACAAATTTGCCATACCCGGGAAATGATGGAGGGTGAACTGGAACTTAGAGAAGAAGTCCACCCACTGCAGTTGTTTAGCGTTCAGGCAACGGGGCGTTTTGAGAGTCTCTAAGTTCTTATGATCCGTCCACACCTCAAAGGGGACTCTAGCACCCTCCAGCCAATGTCTCCACGTAGAAAGCGCCAGTTTTATTGCCCCCGCTTCCTTTTCCCACACAGACCAATTTCTTTCTGAGTCATTAAATTTCTTAGACACATAGGCTAAGGGATGTAAGAGTCCATCCTCCCCCTCCTGTAAGATGCCCCCCCATGGCCACGTCAGAAGCGTCAGTTTCCACAATGAACTTTTTTGATTCATCGGGGTGAGCCAGCACCGGCTCTGAGGTGAATAGGGCTTTCAAGCGCATGAACGCTTCCTGACACTCTGCAGTCCAGGGAAGCGGAGAGCCAGGCCGTGTGGCCTCCGGACCTTTTCATTTCATTTTCAGAAGGTCCGTGAGGAGGAGGCTGACCTGGGCAATGTTGGGCAAAAAGGAACAATAAACGTTCGCAAAACCGAGGAAGGATTGTAATTGGCGCCTGGTTCGGGGTGTTTCCCACCCCATGAATTCTCGGACCTTCCCCGGGCCCATTTACAGTCCCTGGTTGAAAATCCAGTAGCCCAGAACGTCAATGTGCTCCTTGTGGAATTCACACTTGGACAGTTTTGCAAACAGTTTGTGCTTGTGCAACGTACTTAGCACCTCCCTCACTAATTTCACATGTGAAGAGATGTCAGGGGAGTACAGGAGGATGTCATCAAGGTAAACGAGCACCCCTTTAAACAAATGATTGTGCAACACCTCATTTATCAGGTTCATGAAGACCCCTGGGGGCCCCTGAAGGCCGAATGGCATCACAAGGTATTCAAATTGGCCAAGGAGAGTGTTGAAAGTGGTTTTCGGCTCGTCTCCTTTCTTTATGCGCACCCTAAAGTATGCGTCTCTCAGGTCCAACTTATAAAAGATTTTCCCTTTAGCCACCTTGGCTAACAAATCTTTAATCAAAGGCATCGGGTAGGCATTGGTGGAGGACACTGCATTTAGACCCCGGTAATCCATGCAGAGCCTCAACCCCCCGTCCTTTTTCTTCCGGAACAGCACAGGGGTCACAAAGGGAGACGACGCCAGCCTGATGAAACCCCTCGCCAAGTTTTTATCAATAAATTTTCGAAGTTCATCTTTCTCAGCCGGTCCCATTGCATAGATCCACCCTTTAGGCAGTTTAGCCCCCGGCACAATTTCAGTGCTGCAGTCTGAGTGTCTATGTGGTGGCAATTCATCCGCTTCCTCTTCCCCAAACACCCTAGCCAAGTCTCGATACTCAGGAGGAATGGAGAGCAGTTCCTCTTGGGCTAAGAGTGCCCCTGGTGTCTCGAGAGGGGTTTTTCCCCCCAATTAGCGTCCCATCTGTGCTCATGGCACCTGGGAGAGATGAATTGCACTCTCCCCTCTTCCCACAGTATATAAGGGTCATGCCCGTGTAGCCAGGGGGGGCCCAATACGAGGGGAAAGCGTGCTGCTGGGGTGAACACAAAGGTTCGGGCCTCCCAGTGATCCCCCGCCCCCATTCTTAATGGTACCATTTCATATACACATGGGTGTTGGATCCCCAAGCATCGAGAATAAATCCACGTTTTAAAGAAAAGCAAAATTTATTTCAAAGCGTTGGAAAGACACTCAAACACGTTCTTTGTTAGAACTGACTACAAACGGTTAGGGCAAGCATAATAAAGGGATTTGAACCAGGTACAGAACCAATGGGTCACTTTCCCGCTGGCGGGTGAAAGGAAACGTTTGCGCGCTCATTCCCTGAGAACCAGGCTATCTCCAGACATAATACAGGTGCAGTTCCCAGGCTCTAAAAGCAACAAGCTGGCAGTCAAGCGTACTCCCCAGTTTGCGCGCTCATTCCCTGAGAACCAGGCTATCTCCAGACATAATACAGGTGCAGTTCCCAGGCTCTAAAAGCAACAAGCTGGCAGTCAAGCGTACTCCCCCAATACATCCTCCAGTTGTTTGGCTTAGGCATTACAGCAGAGTAAAATACTGGCGCACAGGCATGGGGGGGGTTAGCAACTGTACAGAGATACAACCAACACAGAACACCATGGCAGCTTGCTGACATACTGCCCCCTCAAAAATACACATTAACCACCGTCTCCCGGGCAGGG
>NW_015160253.1:497318-497451 GCF_001447785.1 Gekko japonicus
ACCCTCAGCAGGCTTCATTCCTAAAATATCCTGGAATTTTCCAACCTGGAGTTGGCAACCCTATGTCCTTTCCAGGCAATCATCAGCCTAACCTTTATCTGCCTGTCTGTCTTCAAGTTTACTTCCCCCCCCC
>NW_015160253.1:502216-511624 GCF_001447785.1 Gekko japonicus
AGGGCAGCTACTCCTCTGCGGTGGGTGGCGGCAGGACCCTCAGAGCCAAGCTTTTGGTGGGGCAAGTGTCAGACTGCGGAGCGCCTCCCTCCTCCCTGGGCGCCTGGCCGCTCACATCGGGGCGGCTCTGGCAGGCGCAGGCGGGCTGGCAGCGGCAGCAGGGCCCCCGGGTGGCTCAGTCCAGTGCCCCCAGGTGTTGGATCCCCAAGCATCGAGAATAAATCCACGTTTTAAAGAAAAGCAAAATTTATTTCAAAGCGTTGGAAAGACACTCAAACACGTTCTTTGTTAGAACTGACTACGGAATGGCAGGTCAAGCATAATAAAGGAATTCAAAACAGGTATAGAACCAATGGGTCACTTTCCCGCTGGTGGGTTAGAGGAAATGGTTGCGCGCCCATTCCCTGAGAACAAGGTGATCGTTAGACATAACATAGGAGCAGTTCCCAGGCGAGAAAAGCAACAAGCCGGCAATGAAGCAAACTCCCCCGATACATCCTCCAGTTGTTTGGCTTAGGCATTACAGCAAGTAAAATACTGGCGCACAGGCATTGGGGGGGGTTAGCAACTGTACAGAGATACAACCAACACAGAACACCATGGCAGCTTGCTGACAATGGGTCTTTCATCGTAGATCCATCCATCTGGGTGAAGATTAAGGGGTCTTTTAATTTCACCACCCCAGCTTCAAGTCCCGCAACCAAAGAGGGGCTTATCAAGTCTCTCTCGCACCCTGAGTTAATGAGAGCTTTCGCTCGGAGGTGGGTACCGAAGGTCGGGTTAAGTAATGAAACAGTCACGAAAAAGAGGGAGGGGTAATTGCTCACCACGTTTTGCGCCTCCGGTTGAGGGCCCTGCCATTCTGCGCCATCTACAGCACCGTTTCCTGCCGGCTCGCGGTCCTCTCCACTCGAGTCCCCTTCATCCTCTTCTGGGGAAGCTTGTAAGGCTTTTGCAAATTTCGGTTTCCTGGTTTGTTTCTTCGCAGGAATGGCTGGGCGCCCCTTGGCTCCGTCAGGTTTCTCTTGATGTACCTGTCCCCCGCAGTCGGCCGTGAAGTGTCCCCGCTCCCCACACTTCAGGCACAAACCTTGTCGCATACGCTGCTCCCACGTTGCATCTGCTTGTCTCGGTGGCTTGGCTTTGGGAGTCGTAAGGGCTGACCTTCCCCCAGCGGCGGCTATATCCAACCACAAGGTTTGCAAGCGGTTCTTGTCACTTTCTGCCTCTTGCATTCACGCCATGAGGGAGATTGGGTCGACCGATCTCAGGACCGTTTCTCGTATTTCTGTGTTTAATCCTACATGGTACAGCTCGGCTAACACGTTGTCAGGCCAATTTTGTACCTTGGCCACGTGTAGTTTGAATTCAGCCGAGTACTCCCGCACTGTTCTACGCCCTTGTTTCAGTGTGCACAAGTACACTCGTGCTCTTGGCTCCACGTTTCGATCTTCAAATTGGGCTCGCAGCGCCCACATGAAAGTGGCCAGATTTGTAAGCTCGGGACCCCATGCATTATGCAGTCCCACATACCACGCTGCTGCCGGGCCCCGGAGCCGTGCGGCCACCACATCAATTCGGCTGCTATCATCCTGAAACAGGTGGCCCGAGCGATCCACAAACTTTTGCACTCACACCACAAAGTAGGAGAGCTCATCAGGATTGCCGTCAAACGTAGCTTCTATTAAATCCTTCAGGCGTGGCATCACCTGGCCCCTCGGGCTAGCCGGCCTCGGTGCCGGAACTGGGGCTTCTCCTGGCCTCAGTGCCGGCACATCACCTGGCTGTGCTGGGGCTCTCGAGGCGGGCGCTGGTGGTCTCGCCGGCATGACCGGGGCAGCCGGGCGCCTCTCCAGTGCCTCCCGACCACTCTCATTACAAAGTCGGGGATGGCCATGATGACCTCCTCCAGGGTCTGTTGCAGGTGCTGAATGTCACGGTCAGCCACCTCCATGCGCTTGGCTAGTTCCAGTCCCTCGTCCGGGGACACCCGGCCACTCTGGGTCTTCGATTGCTCCATCACCCATGAGCTAGCGACCGGTTCAAAAGGGGCTCCAAATGGAGGTAATCCCGCCGTGACGGCGAGGCCCCTGTCATACAAGCTATCTCTCGGGGGGGGCGTCAGTAGATAGGTCTCGGCGTTTGATTTGAGGTTGAACTGGCTCCAGCTGGAACTAGGTCTGCCACTCTGTCCAGGCCGGTACCTCAGGGCCTGGAGGGTCAGGAGCAGATGCGTCAAGGAGTACTTTGGGATAGTCCCCCCCACTACCCCGGACACCAGCGGTGTTGTAGGCACCAGTACCGAGGCTGTGGTTACCAGGGGGTCTTCCCCATCATCCAGCTCCTTGGGCTCATCCGGTTCTGTAGGCAAGGGTTTCCTCTCTCCGTCGCTCATATCGGGGTGATAGAGGCACTGAGATAGGGAATGAAAGGATTCCTAACAGAATGTCAGGATCCACAGCAAAACAACGAAGTACATGCTTCTAGGAAGGTTTTACTTTTATTGAAAAGCTATAGATGCATTAACATGAATACTGTTAGGAATGGCGGGTTACCTATGCGCATAATAGGATATAGGGCTTTCATATGCACCCCCCACCACATAGTACCCGTGCGCGGGCATTTGGGCGATTGCTAACGGCTGCCGAAGCTGGGAACGTAGGACGCTTCCCACAAAACCTAGACACACCAACTCCTCCAGTGGCCTTGAGAGATATGCGTTACAGCAAAGAAGCAATTAAGTGCCTGGGAAGGAATGCACAGCAATTAGCAACATACAGCACCCTCATGGCAGCATGGCTGACAGTGTCCCCCACTGTTTTCACTTCTTTATTGAAGTCCCCATGTTGATCGTCCCCTTCCCCTTGCAGCTTCAGTTTAAAGCTGTCCTGAATAAGCTCTCCAGGTTCTTTCCGAACATTTTCTTCCCTGACCTTGAGAGGTGAAGTCCATCATGTGCTAGAAGGCCTTCTCTAAGAAAACTTATTCCATGGTCCCAGAACCCAAAGCACTCCTACCGGCACCACCATCCTCTCCTGCAGGCTCTGAATGTTCTTCTCCAGTAGTCTGACCAGGTTACACTTCTGACAAGTGAAGTCCGTCTTCTCTTCAGGGAGGAAAACAAATATGGCATACTCCATGCAGGTGACTGGAAAGGAACCTTCAGTCAACATCACTGCCATCCAAGTATATTCCAAGAGTACTCTGAGCAGAGTTTTGGGGCTCTCGGGCAGATCCTCAGGCCAAGAGCCACAGGCCAAGGCGAGGAGGGTCCTTTTGTTTCAAAAGGTCACTTCCTGCCAAGCACAGCAGAGCTCAGCACAGTAGGGGGCGGGGCTTGCAATCCACAGCAACTCAGTCCCCAGCAGCCCCCAAAACACAATTAGCTCCAAACAGAACTTAAACAGAACCACTCTCTAGCAGGCTCCAAAGAACCCACTCACCTTCAGCTTCTCACACAGCAGCTAGGAAAGGCAAAAGACAGAAAGACAAAAACCCTTTACCTTTTAGCAGCACCTCACCATGTGCTCTCCATTCCTTGCCTCAGGCCAGGAGTGCAAGGTAATTGAATGGGTGGTGGCTGGACAACTTTAAGCTTTCCTAGATGAGACAAATTGTTCATATCCCTTCCAATCTGGGGTTAGGCCTGGTTATGAGACTGAAGCAGCCTTGGTTGCCCTGGTAGATGACATGCACCAGGAGATGGGCAGAGGGCGTGTGATGCTACTGATTCTCCTGGATCTCTCATCGGCTTTCAGTAGCATCACTCATGGTATCCTTCTGTCCCACCTTTCTGCTACAGCTACAGCCAACCTCCACCTGTTAAAGAGCGGTGCTTGTTCACCACCAGTTTCGCTTGTGCTCTGCTTGCTGGTTGTGATCAGAAAACCAGCCATTCGCTGAGCTATTCAGAGATGTATGAACAAATTGTATTTCTCATGTTTAGACTTCTTTCTTCCAGCTGCTGTCTTCCCACATCACTGTGCTGCCACTGCCATTAGTTGTTAAAAGGCACACAGTTAAAGGGGGAGGATCCATTCAAGGTTTTTCTGAGTTACAAGATACTATTTAGATTCATCTTTGGTATATGCCCATGAACCCAGATAATCTTGTAATCAGTTCTTGTGATCACTTCTGAAACAGCTGCTGCTGACTGCTCAGATAGAAAAAGTAGGCAATACAATGCACAGGTCTGCCAGGGAAGAAGAAGATCATGAAATACCAAGACCTACAAATAGAGTTAGAGAACCAAAAAGAAGAAGAAGAAGATCATGTAAATACCAAGATCTATGAATAGAGTTAGAGGGCCTCTGGGAGATGAAGGTGACCATTGTGCCAGTTGTCACTTGGAGCCCTTGGAGAAGTCTCAAGAAACACCTGGACATTCTGGGAATTGAGCAAATGACACCAGCTCGTGGAATCATAGAATCACAGAGTTGGGCCATACAGGCCATCTAGTCCAACCCCTTACTCGTTGCAGGATCAGCCTGACAAGTGTTTGTCCAGCTGCTGCTTTTAAAGACTGCCAGGGAGGGGGAGCTCACCACTTCCCAAGGCAGCTGATTCCACTGTGGCACAACTCTGACTGTAAAAAATATTTTTTTTAATATCCAGCCAGTACCTTCCCGCTCTTAATTTTAACCCAGTATTGTAAGTCCTATCCTCTGCTGCCAACAGGAACAGCTCCCTGCCCTCTCCTAAGTGACTCAGCCCTTCAAATACTTCAAGAGAGCAATCATGTCACCCCTCAGCCTCCTCTTCTCCAGATTAAACATTCCCACATCCCTCGGCCTTTCCTCAAAGTGCTTGGTCTCCAGGCCCCCAATCATCCTCGGCACTCTCCTCGTCGGCATTCTCCTCTGTATGCGTTCCATTCTGTCCACATCATTTTTGAAATGAGGCCTCCAGAACTGCACTCCAGGTACAGCCTGACCAATGCAGTGTACAGTGGGACTATGATCTCTTGTGATTTAGATGTTATATGCCTCTGTTGATACACCCAAGGTCGCATTAGCCTTTTTTGTTACTGCGTCACCCTCGCTGCTCATATTTAATTTACGGTTCAAGATCTTGTTCACATACACTGTTACCCAGAAGAGTATTGTTGTACTGTGTATTTTTTATACTGTATATTTTAATTTTTTATGTATGAGGACACACATTCCATACAATATGGCATGATTACAAATGTCTAAAACAGAGGCAATAACATGAGCATTTCTGAACCTTATTCTTTAATAACAATTGGCTAATTAAATGCTTTATTCAGTGGCAATGACCATTCTCACCTTCTTTGCTGGCTCACACTGCCCTTGTAGCTTCCTTGCTACCCTGGTATGTTGTTACTGCACTCTTCCTCCAGAGCAGCTTATTCGGCTCTTTGCTTTTACAACCCTGTGAGGTGTGTCAGTCTGAGACAGAGAAGCTGATCTGAAGCCAGCCATTGAGCTTCAGGGGCACATAGTGGGGATCTGCACTCACATCCATCACTCCAACCACTACACCACTGCTGCTGCTGCTTCTTTTAAGTTTGAAATGTTTATTAAGATCAAGTATAACATATCAAAACATACAATAACTGCAAAACATTATACAAAACATGAAGATGGAGTGGTGGGTAAAACTAAATGTGCATGTGACCAGCTGTTTTTAATGGCATCAGTGGGTGAGGAATATCAAGCTAGACTGCAGTTCTTAGATTCTCTGCTTCATTAAACAAAATGTGTGAAATAAACATTTGGCTTTTCAACTAATAGGTATCTGCTGAACATTTGCTTGTATTTATCCAATTGAAAAGTTGCCGCAGAAGTTTTGGAAAGCCTCCATTCCAGGAAGTGAAGAAATGAGTCTCCGGCTACTGACGGGCTGCCACATGGTGAAGGCACTGTATCTAGCTAAATACTGCCACCTGGTGGATAATTAGAGGTGTGGAGGAAAGGGAGGCATTTTCACAGAGATGGCTTAACTTGGTCACAGAGTTTAAATTAGATTCAGGTGGATCACCCTGTTGTTCTGAAGCAATAGAACAAAGTTTGAGTCTAGTGGCACCTTTAAGACAAACCAAATTTAATTCTGGATATAAGCTTTCGTGTGCATGCTTATACCCAAAATTAAGCTTTGTTCTAGAGTTTAAACTCGTTAGTGTTTGAATACCAGTCACTTGTTATTGATGCAACAAACATGAAATTGCACAAACTCTGGAAGACAGCGGAAGACAGGAGGGCCTGGCATGACGTGGTCCACGGGGATTCCTGTCTGAGGAGGAGAAACTGCCAGTGTTTATTTTCATGCCTAACCTGCATATAGTTAAATAACTCTTCCTTTTTGAGTTTTAAAAGTCTGGTTGTGCCTTAACCACATAGTCCTCCCCACTCTGCATATTACCAGGGGCAAAAGGAGGTCAGGGAACACAAACAGGCCCAAATCAGAGGGGTTGCCAACTCTCCAGGGGGCACCCAAAGATCAAGGTACCCGTTTCCCAAGGTGGGGAATTTAGCCAGAGGGGTCTCACTGTCCCTCTAGGAAGGTGGTAACTCAATTCAGTGAGTGGTGGCAGCATTTAACGGAGAGAAATAGCCCCACCAGGTAGGGTGGGAAGGCCAAAACAGGGGCTTTCGAGCCATGGGACGGCACCTCAGTCTACCAGAGCTGAAGGCGGGTCCCCGTTTCGCCACACATGATATGGCCAGAACAGATTGAGAGTGCCACTCTGCTGCTTCAGACCGACACAGCTGACCAGAACAAAACAAATTCAAATGAATTATTGGAGGCTTAAGAAAGAAGGCCATGTTATGTCCATATAAAGGACCAGCATGCTATGAAGCAGAGTAGGAATGAGCATGTGGTCCCAGCTCATGTGCATGCATTCGCCACACATGAACACAGTTTAGTATCCAATGCCATGATCAAGAATTTTCAGCTTTCCTGAGTGGTTTCCACTCAGTGCTGGTAGGAAGCAGGGGTTTTTCCCCTACCTTGTTACCCATGTTTTCCCTTTCTTCAGTCAATACTTTGGATACGTGGAGCCCTCGCACTATTCCCCATCTCCCAAGAAGCAGTTTCTGGTTCTACTATGAAGACAGCTCTCCAAGCAGCCCGCACCCAGAACATTTTTGTTAGGTGGGCCCCAAGGGGGCAGTGTAGTACAGTGGAACTGACTACATCACAGTGGGAAATCTAGAGGAGGAGAGACATGGCTAGGAAAGAGTTGACAGCTAGAAATGGGGGGGGGGAGCAGCACCTGGGGCAGTTCAGACATAATAAAGAAAGGTCGGGATTTGTCTCTGGGAGTTGTGTTCTCTCTGAAGCACTGTGCATTGCTCCAGAATCAAAGCCTACCGCCAGAAGATCCAAGATGTCTGGCAAGCATTGCTGAAGGAGCTGGGAGAGCCCCTCAGGGTTTCACAGACACAGCCTGGTTCCCTTGGCTAGCTATTAGCAGCAGCGGGTCAATAACCTCCTGAGCAGCCCCTCAGCCCCTGGCACCAACGGGCTGTTCTCCTTGTGCCCCCGTCCTACACACACACAGACACACACAGACACACACACACCTTTAGAGGCAATCTGAGAGGAGAGCAAAGACAGGAACTTTGTCTTGTACCTCCTGAAGCAGCTCCGGCATCACAATCACACTGGCAGCAAGCCGAGTGTGGGCTGAGACACGCTTCCCTTCCCCCAGCAAGCCAGGCGGGCGCTTCACACAAAGAGGGAAGTGAGTATCATTCTGGCTTTTCTAATAATCTTTTTCACCATCTCAGGAGGACATTGTAGTTGCAAAAATGCCTGCTGCAGATCCTTCAAGTGAGTATTTCTGAGGAATTGGAGCAGATGCAACTATAGCGTAGGGCTCGGCTATACACAATGGATTGTTCAATGTGATGGTAGCTGGAGGCAGGTAGATATGTATGCCAATCTGTTCGTTTCTGGTATAATGTGGTACTTCTGTGTCCCTCGTGTATCCATACTGTGGTGTCCAGGAAGTTTATGCCCTGTATATCCTGTATGTTGTTGTTCAGTCGCACAGTAGAGTCCGACTCATTGTGAGTGGACTACATCATGCCAGGACCTCCTGTCTTCCATCATCCTTTGATTTTGCTCAATTTAATGTTTGTTATATCAATAACACTGTCTAACCATCTCATCCTTTGCTGTCCCCTTCTTCTTTTAACTTCAATCATTCCCAGCATCAAGGTCTTCTCCAGTGAGTGCTCCCCTCTCATTTGGCAGCCAAAATATTTGAGCTTTGGCTTCAATATCTGGCCTTCAAGCGTGTTCAGGGTTGATTTCCTTTAGGATTGACTGATCTGATCTGCTTGCAGTCCAAGGGACTCTCAAGAGTTTTCTCCAGCACCATAATTCAAAAGCATCTATTCTTTGGCACTTGGCCTTCCTTGCAGTCCAGCTCTCGCAGCCATACATTACTACTGGGAATACCATCACGAGTACTATTGGCAGGATGATGTCTCTACTTTTTATTATGCTCCTTGAGAAATAGAAGGGGAAGTCGTGGAAGCAGTGACAGACTTTATGTTCCTTAGATTCAAGATCACTACAGACAGTGACTGCAGCCATGAAATTAAAAGATGCCTGCTCCTTATGGGAAAACTTATGGGAAAAAACCTACAAACAGTATTCAGACCCACCAGAAAAATACAACAGGTGCTACTATCAGCAAAAGACAGAAGAGACCCACCCACTTCTGCAGAAGTATACCGCATACCATATAGTTGTGGACAGGTTTACATTGGGACCACACAGCATAGCATCCAGACAAGAATTTAAAAAAACATGAAAGACACTGCAGACTTGGCCAACCTGAAAAATCAGCAGTGTCTGAACGTATCCTAACTCAAATAGGACACAGTATTTTGTTCCAAGACACTGAAAGGCTGGACAACACTTCCAATTACCATGTCAGGTTACACAGGGAAGCCATTGAAATTCATAAGCATAAACACAATTTCAACAGGAAAGAAGAGAGTTTAAAAATAAATTGGGCATGGTTTCCTGTCCTGAAAAATACAAAAGGCTCTAAATCTGACAATAGCACTACAGATAAGATTAGAATTTCAACAGCCAATCCACATGCAAAAGAACCTCCTCAGGAAACAGGAAACCTTCTCAGGAAACAATCCATATCCCTCATCAGGAAAGAACCTCCTCAGGAAAGCTCCTCCATTAGCATGTTCATAGCCTGGGGAACTCCTACAAGATAATGACTCAGCCCTACCCCACCTTCTGGAGTAGATATAAATTACCTGCCTACCATTTTTCTTCTCACCTTGACACAGAGAGTACTCTATCTTTCTGTGTGATACCTCAGAGGATAGTTCGCCTGCCTGACCTGTGTACAAGTTCGTGCCACATTCCTTCCCTCCCCTTATCTCTGACCTTGTATTCATGCCTGTG
>NW_015160254.1:0-25762 GCF_001447785.1 Gekko japonicus
TGAACCAAACCAAAATTCATTACACCACCTCCTCACGACAATAGGTGACATTTGAATTTGCAAAATTTGATTTAAATGTAGCAGCTGCAGCTTCAAACAGTGTGCCCTTCTGTTCACAGTCTGTGTCTGCCACTTATCAGAAAGTTTAAAAATTCAGTGCCATGGAATGTTGCTTAAACTACTGCAACACACAGCTCAGTCAGTGTAATCCAACGCACAGTTATTCCAGTATAAACCCATTGATTTCCATAGACTGGAAGAATGCTACATAGGTTGCAATGGATTCTCCTCTTGCTCAGGAATGTTTGAGAACAAATAGTAGCTCTTCAAATCTCCTGTGCCCGGAGGATATTTCTTTAAGAGTGGTTACACCACCACCTGTTCCAAGGGAGGGTCACCCTGCCCTCTCTCAAGGAGGCATTTACAGTCTCCCAGACTCAGTTCCGCAGCCCCCCTGGCAGATTTAAGAAACCTGGAGAGGCGAGGGGCAATGCTCCCTCTAAGCTGTGGAGTCTTCTGAGCAAAAATTCTACTTTGTGAGCTGCTGGCATCAAAGTTGTGAACCAGCGATTTGGCTGCTGCATAAATTAGTCTGCTCTGGAGCCATCCTTCCTGAGCGAAGACAAAAATGCACGAGCCAGAGGCTAAAAAACTGTGAGCTAGCTCACACTAACTCAGCTTAGAGGGAACACTGGCGAGGGGTCATAAAAGCAAGCGACGGGTGGGTCTCAGACTTAGGAGTTCTGTCCCATGAATCAAAAGCGGGAATTAAGATTGCTGGGGAAAAGATCAACAACCTCAGATATGCAGACGATACCACTCTGATGGCAGAAAGTGAAGAGGACCTTAAGAGCCTCTTGCTCAGGGTAAAAGAGGAGAGCGCAAAAGTGGGCTTGAAGCTCAACATCAAAAAAACTAAGATCATGGCATCCGGCCCCATCACTCCTTGGCAAATAGAAGGGGAAGTCGTGGAAGTAGTGACAGACTTCACGTTCCTGGGATCCCAGATCACCACAGACTGTGACAGCAGCCATGAAATTAAAGATGCCTGCTCCTTGGGAGGAAAGCGATGGCGAACTGAAACAGCATGATAAAAAGTAGAGACATCACCCTGCCAACAAAAGTCCGCATGGTCAAAGCCAGTGGTATTCCCAGTAGTCATGTATGGCTGCGAGAGTTGGACTCTAAGGAAGGCCGAGCGCCGAAGAATAGATTCTTGTGAACTATGGTGCTGGAGAAGACTCTTGAGAGTCCCTTGGACTGCAAGAAGATCCAGTCAGTCAATCCTAAAAGTAATCAACCCTGACTGTTCCCTGGAAGGCCAGATAATGAAACTAAAGCTCAAATACTTTGGCCACCCAATGAGAAGGGAACACTCACTGGAGAAGACCCTGATGCTGGGAAAGATTGAAGGTCAAAGAAGACGGGGACGGCAAAGGATGAGATGTTTAGACAGTGTCATAGATGCAACGAACATGAAATTGAGCCAAATTCAGAGGACAGCGGAAGACAGGAGGGCCTGGCGGGAGCTGGTCCATGGGGTCGCAAAGAGTCGGACTCGACTGTGCGACTGAACAACAACAACAACATAGTAAAATTCAGCAAGCCGAAAGGTTTCCCACACAACTGGGTAAGCCAGCACTCTGGTACCAGCGAATCTTATCACTGGTCATGTAGAGTCCAAATCAGTACAGATGCAAGAGATGTTATCTGCAAAGTGTTGAGCAAACAAGTCACAGGGAGATGCCAAGCAGTCCCTCTCTTCCGGTCGGTCAGATCTCAAAGGGCCCCTCACCACCCCAAGAATTCCACAGTCCTGCACTGTGGTGACGAAGTGTTGTTTCTCTGCTGCCATCCTTGACACAGTGCGGACTCCATGATGAGGTAGCAGTTCAGGTTGATGCCTGTGACAGACTAAGACTGATTTCACACAAGAGCTGCGCCGCAGTCGCGCCTCCCTTTGCCCCGCTTCCAGGGCTCTACTGGTAGCAGGAGCTCCTTTGCATATTAGGCCACACACCCCTAGTGTAGCCAATCCTCCAAGAGCTTACAGTAGCCCTCGTAAGAAGAGCTCTGTAAGCTCTTGGAGGATTGGCTACATTACAGATGTGTCGCCTAATATGCAAAGGAGCTCCTGCTACAAAGAGAGCCCTGCAACTGAAAAAGAACACATATAGCTTCGCACAAAGGAAATTTAGCAGCGGGTCAAAATGCAGCCGCGCGGCTTCGAGTGGGAAATTGACCAATAGAAGCAGGGCAAAGGGAGGCGCAACCATGGCGTAGCTCCTGTGTGAAATTGGTCTCTCTGTCCCCTGAAGATCAGAAGTGAGGGAGCCAGGTGCACTTTCCTGGGGAGGTTGTTCCACAGTCGTGGGGCCGCCACCGAAAAGACCTTCTCTCGTGTCCCCAACAGACAAACTTTTTTGATTGGCTGGACAGTCAGAAGGGCCTCTCCCCATGATCTTAATGATCAGGCAGGGCATATGGGAGAAGACAGTCCTTCAGATACCCCAGTCCCAAGCTGTGTAGGGCTTTAAAGGACAGAACTAATAAACATAAGCTCATATCGTTACACTTGGGAGCAGATGAGTAGCCAGGGTAATTGCTGTCATTTCGGGGTCACATGCTCCTGGTAGCTGGCCCCAACCAGCAGTCTAGCCACAGCATTCTGCACTGGCTGCAGCTTCCAAACGCTCTTCAAGGATGGTACAGTCCACAGTCATCATCGTCGTATCATCATCATATGGCCTTGTGTGTAGAATAGCCAGGAGATCCTAAGATTGTCTGGCAGCCAGAAGTTCTAGCTCTTCAGCGTTATGCACCACTAGGTGGTGAACTAGACTTGTTTTTAAGGCAAGAGACGTTTCAGAGGTGGTTTGCCATTGCCTGCCTCTGCGTCACAACCATGGTATTCCTTGGAGGTCACCCTTCCAGATACGACCCTGCTTAGTTTCTGAGATCTGACAAGATCGGGCTAGCCTGAGAGAGAGGCTCTCTATAAAAAGCACCTTCCCACACTGCAAAATCTGACCAATTCTGGTTGACGTAGTTTGTGGGATGACAGAAACCGGGGAGTCTTCCTAACCTCCTCAGTCAGGCCGTTCCACAAGGTGGGGGCCACCACTGAGAATCTGAGAGTGCCTGTGTTGAGCAGTTGTCGGCCTTGCCTGTTTTCAGGGAGGCCCCCTCAGAAGGCCATTCTCCTTCATAGTTCTTAAAAATCACCTCAGCTGCGGCTTTCTGCCCTGGAGCCCAGGCTCTTACCGCTTTCTTTGCTGTCCCCTCCAGCTTATTGACTTCCTTCCTTTAGACTCCACCTTTCTCCCTAATGGGGACCCAAAGTGGCTTACAACATTTCTCCTCTGTTTTGTTCCCACAACAACCCTGTGAGGTAGGATAGGCTGAGGATCTGTGACTAGTCCAAGGTGGGCCAGAAAAGCTTCCATGGCAGAGTGTGGATTCAGACACGGGTCTCCCAGATCCTCAAGCGACACGCCACCATGCTGGCTCTTCTCCCCCCCCCTGTTGCCGCAGGGCAGTTTCTGCATTTACACTCGTCACAGATTCGATGGCCTCTCAACGCTCCCTTCTTGAAAAAATAGCTAGAGGACTTCCCCAGGCTCCCAGAACGGGATTGCCAGAAGAGGTGTGGCATTTATAAGCCATCATTCATTTGCATACCGATCTGGGTAAGTGATCCAAACACCGAGAGTGGGTTTAAAAAAAAAAAGTTTTATAATAACTTCCCATCGGTAGCAGATAGTCTCAGCTTCCTCAAAGTCCGGGCTTCCCTCATAAAACAGTATATAGATTCATGCACAGTTCATATGCCCATGGTAGGGTCTTTCTCTGTGTCATTTATGCGTGTGTTTGTTTGATTTGTGGAAACCCCCCCCCCCAAGGGCTCAGGGCGGTGTACATTAAGTTAAAACTGGTGAAAACCAGTGAGGATTGCGAGGCACTCCAAAGGGATCTGTCAAAGATGGGCAAGTGGGCGTCAACATGGCAAATGGGGTTCAATGTGGCCAAGTGCAAGGTGATGCACATTGGAGCCAAAAATCCTAAATATAAATACACGTTGATGGGGTCTGAACTGGCAGAGACTGATCAAGAGAGAGATCTTGGAGTTGTAGTAGATAACTCACTGAAAATGTCAAGACAGTGTGTGACTGCAATAAAGAAGGCAAATGCTATGCTGGGGATTATTAGGAAGGGTATTGAAAACAGATCAGCCAATATAATAATGCCCCTATATAAATCAATGGTGAGACCTCATTTGGAATACTGTGTGCAATTCTGGTCACCACACCTTAAAAAGGATATTATAGCTTTGGAAAAAGTGCAGAAAAGGGCAACTCAAAAGATAAAAGGGTTGGAACACTTTCCCTATGAGGAAAGGTTAAGGCGCTTAGGGCTCTTTAGCTTGGAGAAAAGACGACTGAGGGGTGACATGATCGAGGTTTATAAGATTATGCATGGGAAAGAGCAGGTAAAGAAAGAGGTACTTTTCTCCCTTTCTCACAATACAAGAACCCGTGGGCACTCCATGAAATTGCTGAGCGGTCGGGTTAGAACGGATAAAAGGAAGTACTTCTTCACCCAAAGAGTGATTAACACATGGAATTCACTGCCACAGGAAGTGGTGGCGGCTACAAGCATGGACGGCTTCAAAAGGGAATTAGATAAGCATATGGAGCAGAGGTCCATCAGTGGCTATTAGCCACAAGGTATAGATAGGGACTCTGGGGCAAGTGATGCTCTGTGGCGTCTCTTATGTTCTTAGGTTCTTAAAACACATAATAAAATAGATTAAACATTGGTCAATTAAACCGTTATAAATGAACCATTAAAATAGAATCATTGATGGTGTTCAGTGTATCTTTCTCCCTCTGTGAGAGGCGAGATACGGGCAGTCTGCGATGCAGGGAAAGCCGTTGCTCTCCTCAACCGTAGACCTGGCGGAAAATCCCTGTCTTACACTCCCTGCGGAACTGTACTAGGCCCTGCAGGGTGTGGATGTCACTGGGCAGAGTTGCCTGGTGTTGCCCAGAAGCAATGCTCCCTCTAAACTGTGGAGTCTTGTGAACAAAAATTCTACTTTGTGAGCTACTGGCATTAAACTTGCGAGCGAACGATTTCGCTGCTGCTTCAGTTAGTTTGATCTGGAGCCCTCCTCCCTGAGCACAGACAAAAATGTGCAAGCCGGAGGCTAGAAAACTGTGAGCTAGCTCACACTTACTCAGCTTAGAGGGGACACTGCCCAGGAGTCATCAGGTTGTGCTGCTCTCATAGGTGGGACACCCTGTGTGGCTTCCAAGTGGTCTCCCCTTCTTCTCACAACCATCCTTTCCTAGGCGGCTGAGGAGATTTCCTTTTGACACTCCATGAACGTCATCGGAATTGTCTTCCACAACAGTCAGACTCTCAGAAGCAAGCCTGCTTTTCATCTCAGCTCCTTGATCTCTCGACTCTCACCTCTCCAGCCTGCTGCTGTCCGTTTGTTCTCCACTGTTGGGTTGTTACTCTCCCTCCCACAGCATTCCAAAACCCGTGGCAACGGAGGCATACAGCTGTGCCCCCTCCAACATTCCAAAAACCATGGCAACAGAAGCCTACAGCTGTGCACGCAACCCTGACCTTTCTCTCCAGATGGACTGTCTTGCATCTGCCACAGTACGTTAGCAGAAACGCGGATGTGTAGGAAACCCACGGCACTAGCTACCAGTTTATATGAGGAGTTCCAAGCACTGCTGAGGTTTGCCGCCCCCAGACACAGCCAAGAAGGGACCACCCTTGCCGATTGGCTGCCCGACACAACCATCATTTGAGCATCAGCCTCTGTCGTCATTCCCATGCTGTGCTCTGATTATTCATTATTGCAGCCCACTCCCCTTCATCCCAGCAACGTGTACACTCTGTCCGGCTTACCCTCTCCCCATTACACAGGCTGCGTGCCATATCAGATGATAGCAGGGAGACCTTGCAAGGACATACTTGCATAGCATTGGATGGCCTCCTCATACCCCTGCAAGGGTGAGTCCCATGCCAGAGATAGATAAGGATACCCAGATACCATCAGAGTTACAGCTGTCAGTTATATTGTACATTTATGCAGGGGTCATTTCCTGCAGGAGTGCACAGGAGCAGAGCTCCGGCAGTAAAGAGCCCAGGGGGCGGGCACATGCAACAAGCCCCACCCCCTGCTCCCAGCAGCCCTCAGTCAGAGCAAGAAGCAGCCAGGTAATTTGCACAGCCCCCCCAGTCCCCCGGTCCAAAACAGTGGCACCTTTAAGACCAGGTTTTATTCCAGTACAAGCTCTCCCTCCTCTGTGAGGACAGATCTGCATGTCCCCCCTCCCCAGTAGCTAGCAATCCAAAACAGTCCAGTGGACCCTGAGCAGTGGGTGTTGCCTTCTGACACACTTCCAGTGATGTCAGGGGGTGTGGCATATGCAAATAAGTTACGCTAATGAGTTATGCTAATGAGTTCCTGCACCTCTTTTTCTATGAAACGACCCCTGCATTTATGGAACTGCAGATCGGATGAATGGGGTTGCCAACAATGTGGGGTAGATCCCATAGTACATTTCCACATGCACGGTGCACTTGCGCAAGGAGAAGTCCTGAAAACAAATGCACAGGCTACTTTGCCAAGTCAGAATTTGGGGATCCAAGGCTCCCTTTCCAAGGGTGCAGCACAAAGCATTCTGTTGAGCAGGCCAGCGCTGCAAATTCAATTTTGTTGCGCTGTCATTTTTCAGGAAGTCACAGGGACAACTTCCTCTCTTTCCGAATGGCCCTCGGAGGGATGACCTGGAAGGGGGATGAGTTCTGGAAGTTGTTAACAGCAGCCCTGGCAGGGCTTTTTTTGTAGAAAAAGCCCAGCCGGAACTCATTAGCATAATTGGCCACACCCAACAGCAGAGACTCATTAGCATATTAGGCCACACCCCTGACAGCACAGGTCATTAGCATATGAGGCCGCAGCCCCGTGTTTCCAGAAGTGTGGTCATCCAGCCACACCCACCTTTTTGCTGTTTACCTTGTTGTCAAAACCCAGGGCCTTTTTTTGGAGCAGGAACTCCTTTGCATGTTAGGCCACGCACCCCTAATGTAGCCAATCCTAATGAGTTTCTGCTGTTGGGTGTGGCCTGTTATGCTAATGAGTTCCTGCTGGGCGTGGCCAACTCAGGAGCCAGCTGGAACTCCGTTCCTGTGCGTTCCTGCCCAAAAATAGCCCTGAGTCCCTGGGATCTCTCATAATGAGCAGTCAGGCCAACCTTGAGTTGGGGAGGGCAGCTGGAGGAGGAAGAGGAAGAGACTGACAACAGTGACACTGGAGTCTCCAGAAGTCAGTAGCAAAATACACAGGAAGCCGTGGAGAAGGGTACGGGTAGCAGTGCCGTCAGCAGCACAGAGGCATTTGATGTGGAACACAAGAAGACACTGGTTGCAATATGAAACCTAGAATGGGGGGAAAATTATCCTTTGGGAAAGTGCTTGAGGACAGAACTTGTGATTTATTTATACTTTGCAGGTAACAGACACATCTGGGAATTGAAAGTGAATCTTCCGTGTGTTCTAGATCACTGTTCACTAATCAGTGAAACACGGGGGTTCATTGACAAGAGACCTTGCATTCAAATGGAACTGTGCTGAGACGGCTTCCGCTTCCCTGGGTCCAGCCCTCTCGTTCCAACAAGGCTTCTGTGTTTTTGCAAGCTGTACGGAGACAGTGTGTCCTGATTTAATCTATGTTATTTTAAACTGTTTTTATTCTGTAATATTGTATTCATGCGTTTCAGAACTTGCTTGTGATCCGCCCTGAGCCTGCTTGTGGGGAGGGCAGAATATAAATTGTAATAAATAAATAAATTAAATAAACGGACAGATTGCAGAATCACAGGTGGAGCTGCCTGTGCATGCCCAAGACAGGTGCAGCTGCCTTGGTCAAACCACTGCTAAAGCAACTCACGGGGTTCAGGCTCTACAAGAGAGTTGACTGCAGAGTAGTTGGATGCACACTGGTCACTGCTGCCATGTGTCATTTTCAGCAGATGGTTGGCATTACGTGGTGAACGGGGCTCCTCCAAGGCCTCTCTCCCCGCTGGATGGCTGCCTGCAAATACACAATAGCTGCAAACAGCAAGTGTGGTTCTCCAGCTCTGCACAAGGTGCTTCTGCCTGGTCTCTCTTGGGATTCCCATATAGTGAGATGCACTTTCTGTAGGACATGGTGTAGGACATTGACACTGTCTCTATGCTGCCTGGTGGAACCGCTCCTTGGGGCTCTGATCCTGCAAGGAAGTAAACACTAGTCATGTGTGCTCCACAGTAGTGCTGGACAGTGCAATGGCTGGAAGTCAGCCAGCCCTCTGGCTGTGCTTTCCTTTGCACCCTGCCCCTGGGTTACCCCAGAATGGCTTTTTGCTGACCGGGGGGGGGGCATTCTGCATTGGCTTTTCCCTCTATTGTTTTACCAAACCCACCTTGGAGCAGAAATCCCCCTCTGCATTGCATGTCCCTTTCACTTTCTTTGATCATCGGATTTAGGGTACCTTCTGCATAGATTGATGGCCATTCAGGGGCGACTTTGCAGTCAGTACGGGCGTTGCCCCGAGGTATTTGAATGTGGTTTTGAGTGGCACCTTTTCCTCCCAGTTGAGAAAACGTGGAGCGGATGCCAGATGCCGAATCGTCCAGTGTGCGCTGCTGGCATATCAGCAAAGTGTCCTCCCATTTCTGCACTCTACATACGTAACACTAGCAGTGTTGGGAAGAGAAGAGCTATTGGTACAGTTGACAAACTTAGGCCGAGTTCAGACTGGCAGTTTGAGGCGGGAGGGAGTTGTGGCAAAAAAAGAGTCGGAACAAACTGTTCCAGGTTTTCCTGTTCACACTGCAGCGACTGATGCGGGAGCGTACCGGGAGGAGGCGCAAAGGAGCGTTCACACTGTTGGCCTGGAGGCACGGCTGTAATGTGTGGTGCTTTTTTTTTGCAATCTAGAGATATGCGCTTATGCACGTAAGCGCTTATGCGCATATGCACATAAACACATAAGAAAAATACGGCTTTTGGCATTCACACTTTGTTGGTGCGGGATGGACGCAGGATAATAGTGCTTTCCAGGGCAATTGCTACCACTTTCACCAGGTATGTTTTAAACTCGGGAGCGAAGCGTTACAAGACGGGTTGAGTACAGGTGGGGAACGCCGAACAGATGTGCCTGTGTGAACGGCCCCTTTAATCCCGTTGTGGAACGTTTCTGAAACATGCCTATATCGGGGCAAACGGCCAGTCTGAACTTGGCCTAAGTGATGGGCACAGGGAGGCATTTGGTGGGACGCTCAGCCGAATGACATTTAGGTCCTGTGGATGTTATTCGGCACCCTTAATCTTACCTAATGCAATTCCGCGGGGCCTGCAAGGCAGCGATTTTCCGCCGGGCGTTGGGTTGAGGGCAGCGACGGTGTCCATCGGTCTGGGGCTCCTGTCTCCTTCCTCCCCACCCACCCTGGGCAGTGGCATCATCAGTAGCCTCAGTGTCATCTTTGTTAGGTTTATTGTGTCTTCTTGGATTCAACTGTTTTTATTGCTAACTTATATGTACATTCTTCAGGGCTATTTTTGGGCAGGAACGCACAGGAACAGAGTTCTGGCTGGCTTCCAAGTTGGCCATGCCCAGCAGGAACTCATTGGCGTAATAGGCCACATCCAACAGCAGGATTAGGATTGGCTACATTAGGGGTGTGTGGCCTAACATGCAAAGGAGTTCCTGCTACAAAAAAAGGCCCTGGGTTTTGACAACAAACAAGGTAAACAGAATAAGAAGCAAAAGGTGGGTGTGGCTGGATGAGCACACGTCTGGTAACATGGGGGTGTGGCCTAATATGCCAATGAGCTGTGCTGTCAGGGTGTGGCCTAGTATGCTAATGAGTTTCTGCTGTTGGGTGAGGCCTATTATGCTAATGAGTTCCTGCTGGGCTTTTTCTACAAAAAGAGCCCTGTTCTTACTGTTGTACACCACCCCAAGCCCTATCCCGCAGGGATACAAGCATGGACGGCTTCAAAAGGGAATTAGATAAGCATATGGAGCAGAGGTCCATCAGTGGCTATTAGCCACAAGGTATAGCTAGGGGCTCTGGGACAAGTGATGCTCTGTCTTCTTGGTGCTTGGGGGGGGGTCAACAGTGGGAGGGCTTCTAATGTCCTGGCCCCACTGCTGGACCTCCTGATGGCACTGTTATTTCTGGCCACTGTGTGACACAGAGTGTTGGACTGGATGGGCCTTTGGCCTGATCCAACATTGGCGTCTCTTATGTTCTTATGTTCTTAAGGGCAGTTTGAAAATCTAAACGGATAAATAAAATGTGCACCCTTGGGGAATGTGCCCCATCCCTTGTTTACCTGTTCAGAGTTGATTGTACATTCCCTGTTGGAGGAATCGAGATCTCTTGGATGTTTATTTTATTTATTATTTATTTATTAGATTTTTTACTCCGCCCTCCCAGCAAGGCCGGCTCAGGGTGGCTTACACAACAGTACAAAAATATTATATATTAATACAATATACAGGGTAAAACCCAATCCATCACAAAATTAAAAGCCATATTATGTCATAATATGCAGCACCTGTAAGGCAGGGGTGTCAAACATGCAGCCCGGGGGCTGTATCAGGCCCCCGGAGGGCTTCTATCAGGCCTGCAGTGGAACTGGCTGACTTCTGCTTCTTCTTCCAGTTCTGCTGCTGCATCATTGTAGGTTTGCAGTTTACAGATACACACCTGAACAGCATACTCAAGACTGCAACAGCACAGACATTTTGATGCAATAATTCAGTGCCAGAGGCAGGGGTCATTCCAGCGGTGGACCTGCAAGGCCAGCGGGAGTGCGAGGAAGCCCTGGCAAGGCCCTCCCTGGCCCCAGGCAGGCAGGGGTGGAGAGAGGCGGGGAGGAAGCAACTTACCCTCCCTCTTCTCCTGCCTCCTCCTGGCTGAATGAGGGCTGGAAGCGGGGCGGCCGGAAGCAGGGGGCGGGGCTTTGTCATGTGCCCCCCCCCCTGCACCTCCCCGGGGGAACTGCGTTCCCCCGCGTTCCCCCCCCCCGAAATGACCTCTGGCCAGAGGTGTCAGTTTTCAGACACTGTTAAATAAACAAAATATTGCAAGAGTGCTAATGTTTTAAGCATGTCTTTATTTTAAGTTTAAAAAAACCCTTTGTGTTTGTGTCCTTTATAAAGTTTATATCTCCCACTGCCTGGCATTACATTTTATGACACACATGGCCCAGCCCAACAAGGTCTCATTTATGTCAGATCCAGCCCTCATAACAAATGAGTTCGACACCCCTGCTGTAAGGGATCTGAGAAGAGTTTGACATATGCTATAACATTGGTCATATACTCTATTGACTGTGGCTGCAAAGTGCCAGTCCCGTAGCTAAAGCATGGACGACTCAAACATATGTGATAGAAGGCCAGAGGGCTGCCCTGTGCCGTGCGTCTTCTCACTCAGCCTATCATCTGAGCTTTTGGTGTCCTGGCTGGGGGGGTTTATAGTCCCTGGGAGGGCTGTGATTGGCTGCATCCTCAACTGCACCTGGTTGGGGACATGGTGCTAAGCATTTGGGCATGAGGATGCTTAGGGTGCCAAATAAGCCCTGCTCGACCCCAGCCGTGTCCCTGAAACCTCCCATCTTTACCTTGGTGCTGTAGTTACACCAAGCTGGCCCAGCATCAAGTTGGCTTGGCACTTGAGCTTCTTCAGAGGTACTGGGATCTGGCAAAGGGAGCTCTGACGCCCAAAAGCAAATACTCCCAAAATTCCTTTTTAAGGTGCTACCGGACTCAAATCTTGCTCTTGTACTGCAGGCCGACATGGCTGCTTACCTGAAAACTGAGAGCCAGTTTGGCGTAGTGGTTAGGAGCGCGGACTCTAATCTAGGAGAACCGGGTTTGATTTCCCTGCTCCTCCACATGCAGCTGCTGGCGTGACCTTGGGTCAGTTACAAGTTCTCTCAGAGCTGTTCTCTCAAGAGCAGTTCTCGAAAGAGCTCTGTCGGCACCACCTACCTCACAGGGTATCTGTTGTCGGGAGAGGAAGAGAAGGAAATTGTAAGCCGCTCTGAGACTGCAAGTGAAGGGCGGGGTATAAATCCAATTTCTTCTTCTTCTTCTTCTTCTTCTTCTTCTTCTTCTTCTTCTTCTTCTTCTTCTTCTTCTTCTTGTATACTGGTGTATCTTTGAGAAACGCTGTGATATATCTTGGAGTTTCACGAGTGTTACTTAGCCAGTCAGAGGCATATGATGACACCTTTAATCTTGTCCCTTGAGCAGACAAGTGGAAAAGAGATGTTTTCACTTTAAAAGATGCTTTGAAAGAATTTTTTGACATTTATTTTTAGCCGGATGTGTATTCATGCTGGACAATGACCTATTCTGTCTGTTTTATAGAAAAAACATGTTTTGATGTGCCTCGGGATGGGAGAGCGAGGACCACAGCCCAAGAACAGCAGCTTCTTCCAAAGGGAGGAAAAGACACCATTTGACTGGGTGACGAAGGAAACAACTCAAACAAGATGGCCGTTTGTCTAAGCCTACGGGGAGAACCACCACTGTGTCTGTTTGCAATATGGAAAGATTTCGGTGAGGAAACCGTCTGCAAGCAATACCTTTTGAGACAGAGACCAACTCTCACGGAAGAAGACGAGCGTATCGGAGGGAGCACCCATTGCAGTGGGAACAGGTTGCGTCGGTGGAAATCCAAGCTGAGGCTGGACATGGACTACAATAGGAACCTTTGGTAGATACTTCTTTCCTTGCCTTCCTTATCCATTCAGTTACTCTTTGAGCCTAGCCTCGTAAAAGAAATAAATGCGACTTTTCACAAAATTCTCCAGTGAATAATGTCACAATACGATCTAGATCAGTAGCCTAGATAACAATTTTCATGCTTTTTTGTTTTGTTTTACACAGGTGGAACTAGAGAGGAGGACGGCATTGTTCTGGGTTAAAAGGCCTGACCGTCTTATCCATGACAAGATGGCAGGCTTTGATTTCATGTTCCTGAACATACCAATGTGGCCTCTGTCACCCCACACAGATGGGGAACAAAAAGGATAGCACAATCTTTTACTCCTTTACTCTACCTGAAGAAACCGTAGAAAAATAACACTTCTGAAAACATAGAGCAATAATAGTCCAATAGTCCAATTCCCTTATTACAAGATACCACTTGCCTATTAACGTGGCCTAGTAATTACCTCCCCTGAAGAATAGCGATATTGTTGCGAAGAGGACAATAGTGATTCTCTTGCTAAAGATTATGAGAATGGTCAGTTACTGTATTACTGAAATAACTTGACTTTTTAATAGAAAGGAATATCGTTTGAAGACGTGGCATGTTAGTTCCATGTACTTAGAAGGGCGTAACTCTGTTTAGGATGGGACTGAGAGATTTCTGTGTGCGACCAAGCACACAAGGTTGTCAGTTGCAAATCAGAATCAGCAGCACATGTTTTTGCGTTAGGACTTCTCTGGAGGCATCTTTATGAAGGGAGGTATTTCACTTTTCATCTCTTATCTTTATGGCTTCCATACAGTAATATGATAAATAATGGGGAAGGGATCGAGAACCGGAGACAGGTGAAGTGATCCGGAATTCAGTGGTCCAAAATAAGGATGAATGGTCCAAAATAGGATATTTAAAGAGCTGCCTTATGCTGAGTCAGAGTAGCCTTTAGTCTAATACAGTGTGTCCTTTACACCATGCTCATGTGAAATTTTTTCCTCGTCTAGCTACCCAGGAGCTTGGAGACCAGAGCCTCACAGCTTTAAAAACTGTCTGGCCCTTTGAAAGCATTGTGTGATTCCCTCACTTCTGCAGCTCCTGGCCACGCACATCTCTCTCTTCTTTGCCTATTATTATTATTATTATTAATAATAATAATTTTCTTCCTCCTCCTCTCAGGCTTCCTCCTGTTCCTTGGAATACTCCCTCTCTAATACTTGTTTACTAAACTCCCTCCTTCCAGAGAGCCAGTTTGGTGTAGTGGTTAAGTGCGCGGAACTCTAATCTGGGAGAACCGGGTTTGATTCCCCACTCCTCCACTCGCACCTGGCTGGATGACCTTGGGCGAGTTGTAGTTCTGTCAGAGCTGTCCTTGAAAAAGAGCAGTTTCTGTCAGAGCTCTCTCAGCCCCACCTACCTCACAGGGTGTCTGTTGTGGGGAGGGGTCTTCTTCTTCTTCCCTTGCTTTTCTTGGCTGTTACTTTCTCAACACCCCATTGTCCTGCTGTTGTGGAAACCACATTTCTTTGGACCCTCCTTTTCCCTGGCTTTGCCCTGTTTCTCCATGAGATTCAGGAAGATCAACCGATCACTGCCACTGATTCACCAGCAATGACAACTTAGGGATGCCAGCCTCCTGGTGGGACCTGGGGATCCCCTGGAATTACAGCTCATCTCCAGACTACAGAGCTCTGTTTCCCTGGAGACAATGGATGCTTTGGAGGGTGGACTCTGTGGCATTGTACCCCACTGAGGTCCCTGTCCCCCCCAGACCCCACCCCCAAATCTCCAGGAGTTTCCCCAACCTGGAGCTGGCAACCTTACCCCACCCTGGTGTGCAGGGAGGCCCCGACAACCCTACACCGAATAGTCAGATAGAGCACAATCTTAAATAGACTTATAATCTAAAACAGACTTGCTGGTTCTCAGAGGAAGACACACACACCCCGGACCAACCTTGCAGGGTAGGGCGGGATACAGGTCAAATCAAACCAAACCTCACATATTACATTCCTTGAGACAGATGGAGGCAGTCCTTCAGGTTGTTTGAAAATAAGCCTCTTATGGCTTTAGAGGTCAAAACCAGCACTTTGTACGGAGCTCGGAAGCAAATTGGAGGTCAGTGTACAAGGCAGAATGCTGGTTTAACAACATCACTCTGGCGGATGCCTGTAAGAACCCTAGTAGTTGCCTGAGGGTTCTGAGCTGTCCTCAAGGGCAGCCCCGTAGAGAGTGTGTCGCGCTAGATAGGTATGGGATGTGACCGCGGCATGTACACCTGTGGCCAGGTCAGCAAAGTTTTGCGTCACAATATGGGTGCCAGGCTGTCATCAACAGCTGAGCCAGATCCCCACCCCAGAAAACGACAAGCCCCCCCCCCCATTCCATCAGATCAAGGACACGGGGGAAAGATGGCTCAGTCAGGGGCGGTTTTGGGCAAGGGGGGCAGCTGCCCTGGGCCCCATGCTGACGGGGAGGGAACAGCACGCTCGTCCTGCTGCCTCTGCTCACACCCACCCCGTTCAGACCACCCAGTCCCAGCCGCAGCTGTTCACACCTCCCCTGTCTGCAAGGCCATCTCCAAGGGAAACGTCTGATTCGTTTGCTCAACACATCTTTATAGGGAATCGTGTTGTCCTTGGTATTTGTGGAAGCACCACATCTGTTCATACAGTGCTCTCACAGGCGCTGCCCCCCCTTTCATGGTGTGAGGACATGGCTCAGTGGCTAAGCATTGGCTGGGAAGTCCAAGGTTCAAATCCTGGCATCTCCAGTTGAGAAGACTGGTGATCTGAAAGCCTCTCTTGCTAAGACCCTGTGGAGAACGACTGCCTGCCCGAGTAGAAAGTACTAACCTTGATATACCAAGGGAAGCTTCCTGTGTTCATGGTTTTATGGACCCTTCATGCAGCCTTTGTTTTGCTTACTTTAGAAAGTTTGACTTGGTGAGGAACACAGCATTCCAACGAATGCCGTCAAGAAGTTTTCAAAACACTAGTTGCATCTTCCCATTTCCTAGAAATAATGTCCCCTGTACACAAATACTTAAGGTACAATTAACATTTGCACAAGAGCATACGCCACAAGAGGGAACTGCCTGACCTGGGTCGTGTGCTGCTCTGTTATCCGTTTTCCCCCTTGGAAGATAAAGGTGGAATACTTTTAAGTCCTGGTCACATCACTACAGTAGCAAACCCAGCTTCATGCAGTAACTAAGTTCAGAGGAGCCCGGGGTTCAGGTGCTTTTAACAGGTGTTTAGCACAGGGAATGTTGACAGATGTATCGTCATTCGGAGGGCAGAAAACCTACTCCTGCAAAATACACCTTTTACATAACCATTACGGCCCTGCCCTTTCCATCTGAACACCTGCTTATGCCAGCCTCCACGCGGAGCCCAATCTGAGCTCTTCGGGGGTGGGGGATCTGCATTACCCAGAGTCACAACAGGGATTTAGCCTTTAAAAATTGTTATGAACCTCTCACATTCACAGTATTAATAAGATACTTGTTGTTGGGCAGGTCTGCACAGTTTGCGATCAACGTAGCCACATGTAACATACCACTGGGGTGCCAGGGTCTTCTTGAAAACTCCCTCCCATCCACAGGAATATTATCAAACCTTTATGGTTAGACTTAGCTTGCAGGCTGGTAATTTAAATGCTGCTGGTGTGGCCCGTGCTTGCAGATAAAAACTAATCAATGTCTTTCGAATGTTTTGCCAGTTGGCGATCCGTCAGACCTCGGACTACGTTAAGACAGTACATGGCAACTTATTTATTTCGTAGCAATGTCCTCCATAGCACCCTACCTAGCATTCATCTTCCCGGAGCATTGGGAATAGACAATCTAGCATGTGGATGTTCATCCTTGTTTGCATTGAAAGCCGCCTCTTACCTGTATCAGGTGAAAACCTTCCCCCACACACGTGGATGCTTGCTTCTGTTATGGGAATGCTGGGTCTTCCTTGTTCATTAGCCTGTTTTCTGCACCGCCCAATCCAATAAAGGTCCATCCACTATTTGACTTGGTTACTCTATTGCAGCTGAACCACCAGCACCATTATGAAATACTGAGCACAGTAGATTCACCGAGAGTCTCAACTCTATGCCATGTTTACTCAGCGTGACCTCCCCCAGATATATCAGTTAGCACTGCTGCATTGATCACAACTATCATGAAATGAGTTTTGCTACCTCTGTGTCACTGGCAACCGCTGGAGAAGCTGGTGCGCATCATTATTTCACAACCCTTGCTGAGCTCTTGGAAGCCAGTGGCTGAATAAGACTTTGACTGGCCGGGACAGGGCTTCAGTGGCCAGTCAGTCATTGCCCCCCCCCCCATGACTACCACAACCAGAGTTAAATTATGCAAAAATAATAAAACATTTAGTGCATACTACTAGTAAAACTATATGGAGTATGAGAAAATATGTGATTTGCTCGTTTTGCATAATTTATCCAAAATACCAAATTCAGCTTTCCTTGGCATGAAACTGGATTGATTAGATGCAGAATTTTAATTTTCTTAGTGTGAATACACACAGACCTGAGAAAGAAAGCGAATCTGGAGAGGGAGAGGGAGAGAGAGAGAGAGAGAGAGAGAGGATTCACCAGGCAATATTATGTTTCAATTTAACTTCTTTTTTTAGAAAATATAATTCACCCGACAGGTCTACATTGAACAGAATTACTTTTTTGTACATATTCACACAATTCCCTTCCAAACCAATGTTTTAGAATTGTGTGTATGTGGGTTTTTTAAAAAAAGAAATAATCTACTTTCATTGTGCAGTTGAAATCATCATCGCGATCTTTCTTTAAAAGCTTGTGTTCATGAAAGAATTTGTATTAGATAATGGTTTGTGTGACTCACTGTATTTTGTAAAAGGTTTATTTCCCTTTGGGAACTGTGCATTTTAATGAGCAGTTTTATGCTTCTAGTTTGTGTATGTTGTAACTGATTTTTTTTTTAATCTCAATACGGAAGAGGTTGATATTCAGTAGATACTGACTGGTTGAAATTTTCATATTGCCTAAATATTTGCCTATGTTGAAAAAAAATCCATATTGTAATAAAACAGTTTGCCAATGGTGAGTAATAATAAAACAAATTAGCCCTTTAGCTGAATTATAACTAACCTGGCCTTAAACTAAATGTTGTATTTCAGAAGTGGATTATTGTCCCACATCACTCACTGGTTGTAATTAATGTTTGAGCAACCATTAATAAAAAAAATGTAATAGCAACAACAGAACACTCCAAATCCAACTTTCAGAGAGTTTGTATAATAAATCTCCTTTCCAGTAGGTTGGCTTCATCGGGCATAGCCAGCCACTCACCCTTGCTTTACGCTAGTTCTGATAACATCGAGAGAGTGGCGAAAGGGGAGGAATACCATATAGTCAGAAGCTGGTTCTCTGCTGTGCGGAGAGGGAGAGGGGGAATCACAGAATGTTAGAGTTGGAAGGGACCTTGCAGGTCATCTACTCCAACCCCCTGCACTCTGCAGGAGCATAGCCGAAAGATAGCCCTACAACATACCCGAAAGATGGCCGTCTCCAGCCTCCGCTTGAAAATGTCCAGCGAAGGAGCACCCACCACCTCCCAAGGCAGACTGTTCCACTGCTCAACCACTCTTACAGTTAGGAAGTTTCTCCTGATATTTAGCCGGTATCGACTCCCGTGTAATTTCCACCCATTAGATCTAGTCTTGCAATCTGGAGCAAGAGAGAATAGATCCGCTCCATCTTCTACATGACAGCCCTTCAAATACGTGAAGGCTGCAATCATGTCCCCTCTAAGCCTTCTCTTTCCCAGGCTAAACAGACCCAACTCTTTCAGCCTTTCCTCATAAGACTTGGATTCCAGCCCTCTCACCATCCTGGTTGCCCTCTTCTGGACACGCTCGAGCTGGTCAACATCCTTCCTAAAATGTGGTGCCCAAAACTGGACACAGTACTCCAGGTGAAGAAACAGGGCATCAACGTACCCTCAGGTGGGGCAGCTGCCAGGCGCCAGGGTCTTCTGGCAGCGCCCACTACTGCTGGCCTTTCCCCTGCCTGCTTAGTTGTAAGTGCTCCACCATTCGTGCCCTCAGCTGCACACACTGACCAGGGCCACGTGGGAAAGAGCTGTGGGTCGCGCAGATGGCTGTGAGCACAGGCCGTGGAGGGCTTGCGAGTGAGGCAGGGAAGGACGCCCAGGCGGGTAGTGGGATACACGGCTGAGTGGGTGAGAGTGGCCCTCCTGAGAAGTCTCTGCCCAGGGCCCCCCCCAAAATCTCGAACCGACCCTGCTGACTCAGCCAAGACCGTCAAATCCTGCCTGCTGCAGATCAGACCTCCTGACTTCATCCTGATCTGATACTCTGCCTGTGTGAGTGAGCAGTGGCTTCACAAAAAAACAGAAGTGTTTAAACATGACATGTTAAATGATGCAGAAGTTACTTAGTAGGTGCGTACTTGCAGCAGCACAGTAAGAAGAACAGCTGGTTTTATACCCCCACCCTTCACTACCTGGAGGAGTCTCGGAGTAGCTTACAATCTCCTTTCCCTTTCTCTCCCCACAACAGGCACCCTGTGATGTAGGTGGGGCTGAGAGAGCTCTGACACAAACTGCTCTTTCAGGAACAGCTGTGCCAGAGCTTGTGTGGAGGAGTGGGGAATCAAACCCGGTTCTCCCAGATTAGAGTCTGCACACTTAACCACTTAACCACTACACCAAACTGGCTCTGTATGGAGGGACTGCAGAATAGGGATTCTAAACTTGGAAATAAACTACCTTTGCCCAGTGGGTAGGGAGACACTCTACATGTTCAAAGGACATACCACCGTATGTGTGTTTATGCGCAATCTCTCTTTAATAGGGTTGCAATCACTGGATGGCGAAATATCTGGAGGTCTGAGGAGCACGGCTGGGGAGGGAAGGGGCCTCAGCAGTGTTCCCTCTAAGCTGAGTTAGTGTGAGCCAGCTCACAGTTTTTTAGCCTCCGGCTCACACATTTTTGTCTCAGCTCAGGAAGGAGGGCTCCAGAGCAAACTAATCTATGCAGGAGCCAAATAGCTCACTCACAACTTTCATGCCGGTAGCTCACACAGTACAATTTTTGCTCACAAGACTCCACAGCTTAGAGGGAACATTGGACCTCAGCGTGGCGCAAGGCCATGGAGACCCCCCTCCAAAGCAGCCATTTTCTCAGGGAAAACTTATTTTTGTCATCTGGAGATCAATTGTAATAGGGGCTGGGGGCTGGCAACCCCTGGACCCTTTAAAGAAAGCCAGCCAAAGCGGGAATGGGGTAAGCGTTCCCAATGGGCACAGTTAGATGGGAGAAAGACAGAAAGAACCCACAGTAGAGAGTTTTCCTCTGCTTACAACAATGGCGGACGCTTTCCCCCTAAACTCACCAGCATGTGGGGAAAGCTGCATGTGTACAAGGGGGGGGGCTACAACCCAGAGAGGTGACTCTCTTGCAATGAGGTTGCTATTCAGGGGCCATGAATGGGGCCACCACATTTTTCTGAAAGCCCAAACAGCTTTGTGGCGCTCCGCTCACCTACTTTTGCGGTTGAAGGCCAGGCCGGCAATAGTGACTTCCCAAATGCCCACTTATCAGTTTACCAGGACCTATCAGGCTTCTTTTTTAATCCTCCACTCCACTGATTTAAATATAGACCAAAATGGCTTAACCCAGTTTAAGTCCTTTAAAAAGTAGTCTGAACTGGCTTAAACCGGTTTAGACCGCTTTAGAAGCGGTTCAAATGGGTCTAATTTTTTAACAAGGTTTAAACAGCTTTAAAAGATGAATAAACTCGATTAAACCGGTCTACATCATTTTAATGTGGTCTAAAGTATTTTAAACTGGTTTAGAGTGGTTTGAAAGTTGTTGAAAGAGGTCCAAAGTTATTTAACTGGTCTAACATGTTTGTTAGCCAGTTAGCCAGTTTGGTGTAGTGGTTAAGTGCACGGACCGGGTTTGATTCCCCACTCCTCCACTTGCACCTGGCTGGATGACCTTGGGCAAGCCATAGTTCTGATAAGAGCTGTTCTTGAAAAAGAGCAGTTTCTGTCAAGAGCTCTCTCAGCCCCACTCCCTCACAGGGTGTCTGTTGTGGGGAGGGGGAGGGAAAGGAGTTTGTAAGCCGCTCTGAGATACCTTTGGGTAGTGAAGGGCAGGGTATAAATCCAATCTCTTCTTCTTCTACCTACCTACCTCACAGGGTGTCTGTTGTGGGGAGGGGAAGGGAAAGGAGTTTGTAAGCCGCTCTGAGACTCCCTTGGGTAGTGAAGGGCGGGGTATAAATCCAATCTCTTCTTCTAAACTGGTTTAAACCAGTGAAAGTTTTGTCATTTTTTTCACAGTTTTTGACCTGACCATTGGTCCTACAAATGTTTGGCCTTTTTCACAATTTTCTATTATTTTTTCGTTAAATTCAGACCATAGACCTGTGAAAGTCTAGCCATTTTTTGTGATTTTCATTTAGAGCAGTTCCGATTAGTTAAAACCAGCTTTGGACCAGGGTAAACCAGTTCCCACCCTTGGATTGGAAACCACAAAGCGAGCCTTGGGGTTGCTCGCTATGCAAAGGAAGGCAATGACAAACCACCTCTGCTCGTTTCTTGCATGGAAGATGCCCCGTGGGCTCGCCATGAGTCGGTTCCTCATCGAAGGCAGGTTATTCTTCTTAAAGGGCCTCCCTTTTCTGCCCGGACCTTGGAATGCAGGGGGGTTGCCACTAGCACTGAGGCCTCTTGCTGGCAACCAAAGTGCCGCTCTCTCAGCCTGGGGAACCGGCGTAGAGGAGGCTGCTGCTGCTGCTGTGAAACTCCCTTGTTGCAGCCTCATCATCACTAAAGCCTCTGAGCGTGGACGGGCCGGCACCTTGCTCACCATCCTTGCCAAAGGTGAGTTATGCTTTCCCTTGAAGGCAATGACAAACCACCTCTGCTCGTTTCTTGCATGGAAGATGCCCCGTGGGCTCGCCATGAGTCGGTTCCTCATCGAAGGCAGGTTATTCTTCTTAAAGGGCCTCCCTTTTCTGCCCGGACGTTGCCACTAGCATTGAGGCCTCTTGCTGGCAACCAAAGTGCCGCTCTCTCAGCCTGGGGAACCGGTGTGGCGGCGGCAGCTGCTATGAAACTCCCTTGTTGCAGCCGGATCATCCCTAAAGCCTCTGAGCGTGGGCGGGCCGGTACCTTGCTCACCATCCTTGCCAAAGGTGAGTTATGCTTTCCCTTCTTGCTGGTGCCTGGTTGGAGCCTGGGCATGCAGTAAATAGGCTGCTAAATCCTTTTGGTGCAGTATTACTTTGGGCCTGAGGTCTAATGGATCACGGGAGCTGTGGAAGCTCGTCCTGTTGTGGAATAGGCGGGGACTGCTGGAGCTTTGCAAATTAATTTGCATATGCCCTGCCCTGGGAGACGTAACCCAGTGTTAAAAGTTGTCTTCTTTCACAGATGGTGAACAGTATTTCTAGGGGCATTTCCGGCTGCCCTAGGAAGGGAAGATAAAGGAAAACCTCACTCCATAGATGCAACAGCGTTGCCCCTGTTGGAGTGTCTTCTGTAGATCTAAGTGACTGGTTTCTTTCAGGGTACACTTTTCTGGATTTTTCAGAATCAAGAATTACTTGCAGCAGAATCATCCTCAGCACGGCAATTCTCCACAGAGGACATAACATTCCGTAGCTAAACATCTTGCAAGGTTTCTTACCTTCCTGGTTCACCCTGAGATAAATGATATACAAGAGACCTAGTTACCCACTGGGCATTTCGGTCTTCTTCAGACTGATAAGTGACTATATGCAATTTTCCTTCTTGGAGAAAACCAGCGGCTTATCTTTTACAAAGGGATTACTTGGCTATGATAAAGAAATGTATTTTCTGTGTGGAACCCATGCCCCGACCCTTCTTCCAACACACACATCCTAAGTGGAACTGCAACCCAAACCCTATTGCATTACCCACTGGGCATTTCGGTCTTCTTCAAATTGATAAGTGAATATATGCAATTTTCCTTTTCGGAGAAAACCAGCGGCTTATCTTTTGCAAAGGGATTAGTTGGCTATGATTAAGAAATGTATTTTCTGTGTGGAACCCATGCCCCGACCCTTCTTCCAACACACACATCCTAAGTGGAACTGCAACCCAAACCCTATTGCATTGTTTACTGGAGGTCTAATCCTGTTGATAATACTGACTTCCACTGTGTAATCCACCATTAATCTCAGCGCGAAAGTGGGACTATCGATACATAATAATAATCTGTGTTTCCCCCCACTATGCTATCTTTTCTAATTGTGGCTGGATTGCACATAAACATACTGGAAAGGCCAAGACCCGGAAGCCAAGGCAAAGGGACCAAGGGACCAATGTTCCCTCTAAGCTGTGGAGTCTTGTGAGCAAAAATTCTACTTTGTGAGCTATTAGGCATTAAAGTTGTGAGCAGCTGATTTGGCTGTTGCATAAATTAGATTGCTCTGGAGCCATCCTTCCCGAGCTATGACAAAAATGTGAGCTGGAGGCTAAGAAAATATGAGCTAGCTCACACTAACTCAGCTTAGAGGGACCACTGCAAGGGACCCAGTACTGCTTCAGATGTGATTTTCTTACAGTTTTCCAAATACACTGTGGGGAAATGAACATTTGTGCAATTTTTGCAGATTGAGGAAGATGCTTCACATCCCCCCCCCCCCGGAACCCTTGTAACAATGGTACAAGCAATCTTTAGGTAGTATCTGCTGGAAATGAGCCAGGGCTCTATTAAGCAGTATCAGAGCTGGGCAGAAGACGTGTCCGTAGTTTCAGGAGTATCGCATGTCAATGAAGTAGTGATTATGAAGTTTGAAAATAATGGCTAGCACTAATGCAGCTAGTACATCCCTGCACTAGAGCAAAGTTTGAGTCCAGTGGGGCACCTTTAAGACCAACAAGGTTCTATTCTGGGTATACGCTTTTGTGTGCATGCATACTTCTTCAGATATCGGAAGAAGTGTGCATGCGCATCAAAGTGTATGCCCAGAGTGGTCGTAAAGGTACCGCTGGACTCAAACTTTGCTTTGCTGCTTCAGACCAACACGACTGCCCACCCGAATCTATCGCTGCCCTGGTCCATCCCTGCACTAAACGGCAGGCATCAAAACCTGGAGCCAACTGAGAACGCTACAAAGATTTTTTTTTTACATCATTCACCAAGTGAGCTGGCACCTAGTGGCTCAAACCCAATTCGACCAGCGTGTGGAAGCAGTTGCCCATTTGATACACGACATCTCTCAAGACCGTCATGAAAGGAATCATAGAATGTTAGAGTTGGAAGGGACCTTGCAGGTCATCTAGTCCAACCCCCTGCACTCTGCAGGAGCACAGCCGAAAGACAGTCCTACATACCTATAACCAGGGGTCATTTCCTAGAAAAAGAGGTGCAGGAGCTCATTAGCATAACGTATTTGCATATGCCACACCCCCTGACATCACCAGAAGTGTGTCAGAAGGCAACACCCACCGCTCAGGCTCCACTGGACTGTTTTGGATTGCTAGCTATTGGGGGGGGGGAAACGTACAGATCTGCCCTCACAGAGGAGGGAGACCTTGTACCTGAATAAAACTTGGTCTTAAAGTTGCCACTGGACTGTTTTGGAGGGGGGGGGCGCTGCAACTTACCTGGCTGCTTCTTGCTCTGAGGGCTGCTGGGAGCAGGGGGTGGGGCTTGTTGCATGTGCCCGCCCCCTGGGCTCTTTACTGCCAGAGCTCCGCTCCTGTGCGCTCCTGCAGGAAATGACCCCTGCCTACAACATACCCGACTACCCAAAATATTGTCGTCCAGCCTCCGCTTGAAAACGTCCAGCGAAGGAGCACCCACCACCTCCCGAGGCAGTCTGTTCCACTGCTCAACCACTCTTACAGTTAGGAAGGATACACGTCGTTTCCATGAACAAAGCAACAATATACAACACAGTGCCAAAACTTTTATTAACAGCAAAAGGGGGGGGGACAGTCTGGTGGGGCTCCTGGAATGAAGCGGCTGATCTGTGGTTTGGGTAGTGCAGGTGTGGCCAAGTGTCGATTGGTTAGTGTCGTCTCGATGCCCCTCCTGGCTGGTGCCGCTTCCCCTTCCCTCAAGGGCCGCCCCCAAAGCAGCCAGAAATACTGTTCAGTCTTCCAGAGCAGAAGGCACATTACAATCTGGTTATAAATAAGCCTCAAACACTTAAGAAAGCAGAAACAATTAACTGCAATCAGCCCCACATCTCCCCACCCCCCAGTTTTACAAGTTTCAGCCTCTTTAACACTTTACAATGTAGTCCCTTCAACATTACAGCAAATACAACATTTCCAGGCAGCAGACCACGGCCTACTCGCCTGCACACCGTGACCCAGGCAAGCATCCCTTTTATCTCCTCGCCCGTGTCGTAACAACCTTATTGGGACGGGTTCACCTTCCACAGATTGCCCAACAATACTGATTGGATTGCAGGTTATGCAGGAGCCGTTAGTCAGGAAAGGCCTTGCGGGCAGTCACTGCAGCAGAGGCCATGCAGGAACTTGGAAGCTAGACTGAAGCATCCTTGCTGAACAGGAGAGCCCCTTCTTGGCATCCACAGTCACCAAATGCCCCCGGGGCAAGTTGGACCGAAGCACAAGAGCTGCAGTTGGCTGTGCGCAGTGCCCCGGAATCACAGCTAGACTCACACAGCAGAATCTGTGTGAACGGGGACAACCGAAAGGCTAGCCCCCAGCACACTTGCCACATCACAACTCCCTGGCTGTCTGTGGGAGAGAG
The DNA here is from genome assembly GCF_001447785.1 of Gekko japonicus. Lineage (NCBI taxonomy): Eukaryota > Metazoa > Chordata > Lepidosauria > Squamata > Gekkonidae > Gekko > Gekko japonicus. The sequence goes on from NW_015160254.1 coordinate 25,569, forward strand.
GCATTTTTGTGTGTGCTTTTAAAAATAAAATAGCACAGCCATTATTAGACCGAAGATCCACGACAGAAGTGCCCTTCCCAGAGGAGACAGCAGAACAAGCCCCACAGGTGACTCCACTACATCTAAACACACAAAGAGGTTAGGCAAGAGAATATAGTGCAAGTGGCCCGCGCGTAGGGGGTGGACGGACAGAC
>NW_015160254.1:26352-35955 GCF_001447785.1 Gekko japonicus
ATCTACTTCCTCTTCCCCCCTCCACAACAGACACCCTGCGAGGTAGGTAGAAGAAGAAGAAGAGACTGGATTTATACCCTGCCCTTCACTACCCAAAGGAGTCTCAGAGCGGCTTACAAACTCCTTTCCCTCCCCTTCCCCACAACAGACTCCCTGTGAGGTAGGTAGAAAAAGAAGAAGAGATTGGATTTATACCCCGCCCTTCACTACCCAAAGGAGTCTCAGAGCGGCTTACAATTTCCTTCCCCTTCCCCTCCCCATAACAGACACCCTGTGAGGTAGGTGGGGCTATGAGAGCTCAGACAGAAATGGCTCTTTTTCAAGAACAGTTCTTATCAGAGCTACGGCTTGCCCAAGGCCATCCAGCCAGGTGCAAGTGGAGGAGTGGGGAATCAAACCCGGTTCTCCCAGATTAGAGTCTGCACACTTAACCACTACACCAAACCGGCTTTCCCTCTGCTGCCTTCTCACTACAAATTTACGGGAACTCGCTGAGGTTCTTCCCGCTGGCCAGGAGAAAAACGCCCTGTCCCTTTAAACAGAGGCTTAATGGGTAGTCAAAATGGGCACGTGAGGCTTTCCACATGATGAAAGTAAATAACAACGCCCAGCATTTGCTGCAGATCAAACTGATATTAAAGGGACAGCTAGAAGGGACCAGATTAAAAGCTGGCAACTGTATTTGTATGAGGAACTTCAGAAATAACTCCGCCAAAACTTGGATAAGGGCGAAAAGGCACTGAGCTCTACCAGCTTGAAAGTAAAACTGAGAATCCAGATGGAGGGAAATCTGAAATAACTTTTATTTATGAGAAATAGTTTTGTTTATTATTATTATTTATGGGAAATAGTAATGGTACAGATAGGAGCTGCGGTGGCTCAAATGGTTAAGAGGCTGAACTGCAGACCGGAAGGTTGGTAGTTCAGCAGTTCGAGACCCAGGTGCCACATGACGGAGTGAGCTCCCATCTCATGGCCCCAGCTCCTGCCAACCTAGCAGTTCGAAAGCAAGAAACTGCAAGTAAATACTTGAAAGTAGATAAATGCCACAGAACTAGGGATTTAGGGGTTAGTTAGAGGCTCAAGTTGTTAAGACGCTGAACTACAGACCAGAAAATCTGTAGTTCGGTAGTTTGAGACTCGAGTGCCGCAAGATGGAGTGAGCTCCCGTCTCTGGCCCCAGCTCCTGCCAACCTAGCAGTTTGAAAGCAAGACATTGCAAGTAGATAAATAGGTACCGCTTTGGTGGGAAGGTAACAACATTCCGTGCGCCTCAGTGTCCAGTCATGCCGGCCACATGACCACGGAAACATCTTTGGATAGCACTGGCTCTTTGGCTTGGAAACAGAGATGAGCACCGCAACCCTGGAGTCGGATTCGACTGGCTTTTATACAAGGGAAACCTTTACATTTACCTTTCAGATATGGTCACTGCATGACCTTGGGCCAATCACACGCTTTCAGCCTAACTTACCTCACAGGATAAAATGAAGGAGAGGAGAAGGAGGTAAGCAGATTTGAGTCCCCACTGAAGAGGAAGGTGGGGTGAAAATGAATGAATGAATGAATGAATGAATGAATGAATGAAATAAGAAATCTGGCCTGGAGAATTAAAAAACTCAAACAGTCAAAAAACAATACCAAGCATTCAGTAATACTTAGAACAACAACAACAAAAAGTACACTAAAGTGTGATTCACTGCTGGCAGCCAAACACTGCACAAGTTCTAACACTCAAGAGCTAAGTGTCTGTGTCAGTTCAAGGTAAAAGGTAAAGGTAAAGGTTTCCCTTGCTTGAAAGCCAGTCAAATCCGAGTCTAGGGATGCAGCGCTCATCTCAGTTTCCAAGCCGAAAACTTCTCCATGGCCATGTGGCCAGCATGACTAGATGCCAAGGTGCACGGAACACTGTTACCTTCCCACTGAAGCGGTACCTATTTAAAGGTAAAGGTTTCCCTTGCTCGAAAGCCAGTCGAAATCGACTCTAGGGTTGTGGTGCTCATCTCCGTTTCAAAGCCGAAGAGCCAGCGCTGTCCAAAGACGTTTCCGTGGTCATGTGGCCGGCATGACTAAACACTGAGGCGCACGGAATGCTGTTACCTTCCCAACCGAAGTGGTACCTATTTATCTACTTGCAATTTCTTGTTTCGAACTGCTAGGTTGGCAGGAGCTGGAACTAGAGACGGGAGCTCACTCCGTCATGCGGCACACTCGGGTCTCGAACTGCTGAACTACCGACCTTCCACAGCCTGCAGTTCAGCGTCTTAACCATTTGACCCACCGCAGCTCTTTACCATACCTATTTATCTACTTGCAATTTCTTGCTTTCGAACTACTAGGTTGGCAGGAGCTGGGGCCAGAAACAAGAGCTCACTCCGTCATGCGGCACTCAGGTCTTGAACTGCTGAACTACCAACCTTCCAGTCTGCAGTTCATCATCTTAACCACTTGAGCCCACTTGAGTTCAAAGGCAGGTTCAATTCCCAAAATGGGGCATCAACCATCTGGGCAGCCAATAATCCAAATTTATTTATTTTGTTGTTGTTGGGGGGAAAGAAGCAGACATATGCCAATGCGTTCCTCCACTGCTTACAAGAGTGGACTGGCAAATGCTTCGTTTGCGATGGCTCAGTTGTGATGTGGGGGGAATAGCAGGGACAAACGTTATGTTTTCTTTTCAGGACTGCAAAGGGAAGGAGGCCTTCAGTCAAACGGGAACGAATAACTGGTTCAGGGCCCCGGGAGGCATCAAGAGCTGGGAGGGTGCATGTTTGGGGAAAGTTTTGGGCCCACTGGAGAGATGTGGCCGTGGCAGGATATTCTACATAATCCAAATGAGATCAATCTGAAGCCGGCCATGCCAACGCGACCGCCTCTTTTGTGGGTAAGTGTGAAGCCCCTGGCTCACTGGGAGGGGGCAACAGCAGCACACCCCCAGCAGGTTGCAGTCAAAGCGGCTGCTGGGTCTCCTAGCATGGTAGACGGCCAGGAAGCCATTCAGAGCTGCTGCCATTCAGAGACCTCAGGAAGCAAGGGACGGCTCCCCAGCCGGTCTGATGGAGTGGAGGAGAGTCCTGGCATCGAGGCTTAGGGCAGTGGCAGCAGCCTCTTCCGTTACAGCAGGGCAAGGGTACGGTTGTCCCGTGTGAAGAGACAGGGCAAAGGGGAGGCTCTCTCTTTCTCACACCCACCCTCCTATCCAGGCCATCCCAACTGGACTACCCTGCAGACTCTCCCGGGCTGCAGCAGCAGGCACTCTGGTGTGTGTGTGTGTGTGGAGAAGAGCACACACAGGCACCTCCAGCCACGTATGCCTCCCCACTCTGAAGGATTCAGGAAGAGGCCACTTCCATACAGACCATGGTCTATACTGTTGCATATAGCTTATTGTAAGTAGGATCCTATTATGTAACGCTTAAGAAGAAGAAAAGAGACTGGATTTATAACCCACCCTTCTCTACCTGAAAGAGTCTCAGAGCAGCTTACAAACTCCTTTCCCTTCCCCTCACAGCAACAGACACCCTGTGATGTAGGTGGGGGCTGAGAGAGCGCTTTCGAGGACTGCTCCCGAGAGAACAGCTCCGAAAGACCAAGGTCACACCAGCAGCTGCACGTGGAGGAGTGGGGAATCAAACCCGGCTCTCCCAGATTAGAGTCCGCACTCCTAACCACTACGCCAAACTGTCTGTCATGTGACTACTAATGTGTGAATACTAATGTGTGAATACTTATGCTAGGCTTGAGTTTTTTCTGGTGGTTCCAGACTTCCAAAATCCTTACTGACTGTCCCATTTTGCTGATTGTACTGACTCACTATGCATAGTCCGCCTTGAGCGGCTATGAGAAAGGCCAACTGCAAATAATGTAAATAAATAAATAAATAAGCATCACCCTTGCCAGGAGGCTGTTCTCACAGCAGATCAGCCCCTCCGCTCCATGCTCCCCCACACACGACTACTGTATGACTAGCTCAACAGTGGCAATAACATCGGGACTAGGAACCGCCCTTGGAAGTTCCGCCATGAATTGTATGGCACTGACACTGTGGGATTGGCTTGAACTATCTACTGCACAATATCACCCGAAGGGGAGGATTTAAGGAAATGACTGATGCCACCAAAACCACTCAAAGACCATCTTGTTTACAGAAAGCACTTTATTATTGTCATTGTTATTATTATTCATGATTTCTTGTTTTATCTGGTTTTACGCATGGGCTCATGCCCCTTGTAAGCCGCCCTGAGCCCGTTCGCGGGGAGGGCGGGGTAAACATGCCTAAATAAATAAATAAATAAACAGTAGCAACGTATAGTGAAAGGAGAGTGATACTTCCAGTGTGCCCTTTAAATAGCAGCTGATTTCCTCCACCACCCCCAGCAACGTCCTCTGCATGGGCTGCAGCCCTGCTCTTCTACCCACCCCTTTCCCGGAAACCCCTCCTCTCCCTACATTATACTCACCCTTTGGTCCAAAGAGAATCCCATAGCAAGGTTTGTGGCAATAAGGCTGTCCATCATGCTGGAGGGGCAACAATGGGAGAAAAGTACATCAGATGAAAGCCGCCCACCCCTAGGAAGTATTCTTGTACTAGCGGTCCTGTTCTGGAGTGAAAACTTCTCCCTCCCCATAATGAACTTGTATCTAGACATGCACCTAGTATCAGGAAAAGGCTCCCTAGTCATACAGATACACAGGTACAAGGTAGTCAGGTTGCCTCTAGCACAGCACCTGACCCTTGAGGCATCCATTAGATCGGGCTCTTCCACATTCTCGTTTCCACGGCTTGTGTGTCCCGATTGCTTTGGGGGGGGGGGGTCTTTTCTGCATGTGTTTTGCTCCCTCTAGTGGTCAATTCGATATTACATCACTGCACGTCTAGTATATTCCCCTGCACTTTAAACCTGCAGGGAAATATGCCGGACATACAGCGACGTAATTCTGAATCAACCACTAGAGGAAGTGAAACACATTCAGAAAAGAGAAAAAACCACAAAGCAACAGGGATACACAAGCAAGGAAAATAAGAATGCAGAAGAGCCCACTGAGAGGGTAAAATTCCTCAACGGGGACATGTGCAAATCCCCTTAACTCTGAGGGCACACGTGAGGCAAGACAGAAGAAGAAGAGGAGGAGGAGGAGGAGGAGGAGATTGGATTTATACCCCGCCCTTCACTAACAAGTTGTAATGACATTTCGTACTAACATCAAATGTTTTTAGTAAGACAAAATCTTGTGGCTGTGTATAATAACATAATATTGTTTTGAGTGTAGTCAAAACCAATAGATTTCTGTGGAGTCACTCTGGACAGGAGGGTATGGGGACAGGCGCCCACTGTCCGGTTTTGTGCACCTCTTCCAAGGAGAATTTTCCCTTCCCGTCAACATTAGTGCTCAGAAAGAGGATTCTTTATCCCAGAATGACTCTTGGTCTTGTTTCCTTCTGGAAAAGAGTGGCAGAGCTTGTGACTGGAGGATGTGTGTGTGTGAGGGAGAATTGAGAGGGCAAGGATACGTTGTATCCTGGAAAATGCCATTTAAGACACAGAAATTTGGGAAGGAAAGAAGGAAGGAAGGAAGGAAGGAAGGAAGGAAGGAAGGAAGGAAGGAAGGAAGGTTGGTTTTACATTCCTGCAGATGAAAGGATCAGTCAATAGCACTGAATACTCAGTGCATCTTCAGCAAATAAAAAAAATATATAATCCCCTTCTCAATCAAATAAGATTAGTCCTGACCAATACTCCCTCTAAACTATGGAGTCCTGTGAGCAACAATTCTACTTTGTGAGCTACTGGCATTAAAGTTGTGAGCAGGTGATTTGGCTACTGTATAAATCAGTTTGCTCTGGAGACATCCTTCCTGAGCTAAGAGCTGGAGACTAAGAAACTGTGAGTGTCAGCTAGCTGCCATGTTTTGCTTGTTCCCTTCTCTGATCCTGGCTTGCTCACTGCTCGGCCGCTTGCTGTAAACAATGCTAGGGAGACCATGAGAGCCAGTACTGCCAGACGGCGTTATCTGTCTGGCCTTGTGAAGGACGGCAGGCTTGCGCTCCACTGCTGGTGTGAATCTTTTGGCTCTCGTGAGGCACTGCGACTCTCCCGCTTATCATGTATCCTCCCGCCGGGAGAAATCCCGCGCGCGCGCGCTCGAATTTAACTTGCTTAGCCATTTGTCTCGTCCTGCTATATGTAAGGATGTTTCCGCCCCATGGTCATTCCTAACAATAATTCTGTGGATAGGGGTTTTGTTGTTCAGTCGCACAGTCGAGTCCGACTCTTCGTGACCACATGGACCAAATCCCGCCAGGCCTTCCTGTCTTCCGCCGTCCTCTGAAGCTGAACAAAGATTAGGGTAAATTAACGGATCATCCAATAGCCAGCAATCTGTATCACACAAAAGTGACTGAGAAAAGTTACTTTGCACAATTTCACTATCGCCAGTATTCGCTACACTTCCAAGTCCCGATTTGCCTCTTCTGATGGAACAAATGATGTGTGTACATCCAAGTCCTTGATGCTTTACCTCAGCATGGCCTCCGGGTGTCAGAGTCTTCCCGCAGCGCTCGCACCGTAAGCAGGGGCGGTGCCAGTCCTTGCCCAATGAAGTCACCTTCTCAGCTAGAACAGACAAGAAGGTGCATGTAAATTCAGCTCGCTTTTGAGGGAGCCCTGAGGATGCCTAACTAACCCAAAGGTCCCCATCACTGCATTTGGTGTCAGGAGAGCAGCAAAAGGCTCAAGTATATGCCAGGGGTCTGGCAGATAACAACGGCGTGGGTTTCTGAAGCCACGGAAGGGCCTGCAGGCCTTCCACAGAAGCCATACTGGACACAGTTCAACTTCCTGAAAATTACAGCTTTAAAAAAAAATGTTTCTACCCTTTATGGATGCCGGGGGGGGGGGGAATCTGCATTGCTGAGGCACGAAGGAGACTCAGGAGGACTTCCAAGGGTCAAATGGAGGATAAATCCAGCCGAACAACCTATCTGCAAGTCTCCTTGATGTGCATAATTTATGCTGCACACAGACATTAGCTTCTGTCGAAGAATTTTGGTTATTTTGGTTGTGTATCATCCTCTACATACAAGTTCTGTAGAAGCTAAATGGAAAGGGAATCTGCAAATAGCATCTGACCCCCCCCCTTCTTTATTTTTATTTGGTTGTGTGTGTTTTTTGCATTTGTGTGTATGTGTGTATGTGTGCATGCATGTGTATGCGTGCCCGTGCCTGGAGGACGTGGCAACCTCTGGCGACTCCTACTGGGGCATGGAGAAGTGGCTTGATAACCTGCCTCTTGGCCCTGGTATTCTTTGGAGGTCTCCCTTCTAAGTGTTTGCCAGGGTCGGCCCTGCTTAGTTTCCGAGATCTGATGAGGTCGGGCTGGCCCGGGCTATCCAGGTCAGGGCCTGACCACCACCACCCTTCTTGATGGCTAGAAAGCAAGCTACTAGACCTATCTACTAGATCTATCAGAAGCCTTCAGGAGCTACAAGCCACACAGAACTCATGCCACCAGACAATTCCCTGTTCTGGCAGAACCAGAACCAGTCACCCTTAGCAGGGATGGCAGCTTCAGAAGGCCACTCTCTCTTTCTCCTCCTCATCCTCGCACTAGCAAGCCCATACTTACACCTAGAGATGTGAAGGCCTGGAAAAAACCCGGGAAAATTCGGGGGGAAACCGTTTTCCCCCCGTTTTTTTCCGAAAAATTGGAAAAATTGAACAAAGAAAAGAAATTGATTATGGAATGTTTTATTTTAACATGATGAATAAAATATTTTAAGACAAGGTGTTCAAATATTTTCCAAATCATTTCTAAAAAATATGTATGTTATCAGATTGATGTTATCAGATTGATCTAATTTCTGTGCACTGAGGACAAGCAAGTCCTAGGTTACAAACTGAACTCTCCAATGCAAGAACAAGATGCATTTCTTCCTTTAGGAGGTGCTATTGTCACAAGAAAAGAAAAAGGTTTCCGTTTTGTTTTTGCATGTGGGTGGGTATTCTGTTTGTAATAACTGTTTGGATACACTATATTTTTAATAGGCTAGTTGTGATAATTTCATGCCAAGTAAAAATGTCCATAGTCATATTTTATGTTCCTAAAGTAACAGAATGACTTTCAATCTGGAAAAGAAAAAAAAAGTGCTAGTGTAGCATTTTTTTCAATTTTTCCGAAAATTTCCGGTTTTTCCCCAGAAAAAAACTGGGGTTTTTTCCAAGCTTCAAAATTTCCGGAAATTTTACATTTACACCCTTTCCGGTGGAAAATTAGGAATGGTGTATGTCCTTTCAAAATATGCAAAAGCATCTACACCAACCATCACTGTCTCTGGTCATGGGGCCCGCCACTGCTGGCCCCACGGGGCCACAAGATCTTACTGCATCTATGGGGCAAAAGGCACCTGTGGCATACTCACCAAAATAAACTTTCTTAGAGCAGCGTGGGCAGATGTTTGGCTCTCCAGTGAAGGTGGTGATGCTGGAGGCTGAAACGCAAGACAGGAAGACATGGAATCCTCAAGGTGCTCCAAGAACTGAATCCTACAAGCACCGATCCTCTTGCATCTTTAAGGGCGAGAGTCTGAGCCCCAGCCAAGCTACAGGCAACTCAGAGCAGGGCTGATCTGGAATCACCTTGGGAAGGGGCAGGTGTGGGGCAAGGGTTGCCGTCCCTGGGTTGGGAAATATCTGGAGATTTGGGGAGCCTGGAGACTGCTGGCTTTAGGCAGGGGAGCTCACCCTCCAAAATAGCTGTTTTCTCCAGGGGAACTGATCTCTGTTGCCTGGAGTTCAGTTGTAAAAGTGGGAGGTCTCCAGACCCCACCTAGAAGTTGGCAACCTGATGTGGGGCAGATAGAGAACTGTGCTGTGATGTGGGGCAGATAGAGAACTACTTCAGAGTACATGACAAATAAGGGAAATCTGCCTTCTCTTTGGAGCCAGATGTTCAACATCTGGGTGATCAGCAAGGGCCAGAAGAAATATTCCAGAATTACATTTCAAGACATGGGCTTCTGTGGTCGACTTCTCCCTCCCCACAGATCCTAACCTTTGCCATGACCCAAATAATATAATTAAAATTGTGTGTAGTTATACAAAATCATATTTATATCATTAGCACACAGTGCTGGATTTGGGGGGTTCTTAGCTTAAAGGGTATACCTAGGGCTATGCATATTCTGACTAAAATAAACTAAAACTGTGCCGAGGAAAGCTGGATTCTATGACTTTCCGTTATGCAAATCAAACAAATTGCTGCACTATGGTATTTTCATAATTTACCCTAGTCATCTCCAAAGCCCCTCAAACCTCTCGAAGTCTTCCTCAAACCGCCCTTCCAGTTTCTGAGATTTCAGCAGGCATTAAGCTACTAGTTTTCAAATGTCTTCACAGCCATAAAGGATAAAACTTGCCTCTTTTTTTTTTAAAGTTAAAATTGAGGCGCTCTGAGTGCTTAGAGGAAGCACTGCCCTGAGTACACCCAATTCGGTGAGCAGACCACAAAATTTCCCCATACTTCATAGAGAGAAGAAGAAGGAGAAGGAGGAGGAGAAGGAGAAGAAGGAGGAGGAGAAGGAGGAGGAGAAGGAGGAGGAGGAGG
>NW_015160254.1:36091-66558 GCF_001447785.1 Gekko japonicus
AGGAGGAGGAGAAGAGGAGGAGGAGGAGGAGGAGGAGGAGAAGAAGAAGAAGGAGAAGAAGGAGAAGAAGAAGAAGAAGAAGAAGAAGAAGAAGAAGAAGAAGAAGAAGAAGAAGAAGAAGAAGAAGAAGAAGAAGAAGAAGAAGAAGAAAGAGGTGTGGATACCATACGAAGCTACCTGCCACCCTCCTAAAGTCTCTCTGCTACCTCCGCCTCCAAGTGTCATGGCTCAGTTGCTTTATTGGCTTTCAGACGTTCTCTGGCACAGCGCTCACCTCTGCTGGGCGGCTTGGGGGCAGAATTCACCTTCTTTTCTTCTGCCTTGGAGACGTGCTCAATGGGACCCGACACCAGTGGTCCTTCATTCTGAGGTTTATCATAGATGTATGATCCTGCCCCTCCAATATTTACACCTGCAAAGAGGAGCAGCAAAGTTAAGAGGAGTTTGTTGCTGTACGCCCCCGTGACTTTCCACAGCCCACCGAGGACACATTTTGTAGAAGCCACGAAGGACTGCAGCATTTTGAATAAACACAACCCGTGGTGAAACTGCTTTATCCCCCCCTCCCCCAAATTTAGGTCAAAGCTCTAATAATTAGGTCTGCCCTCTGTACATGGTCAGAGAGTGCTAAGTACCTTTTACAGGCTAACAGGTACACAAGGGAAAAGGGGGGTGGGTCTGACTCATCTCTCCATACCAGAGACTGCCAGCTTCATTCATTCATGTGCAGATGGCCTAGCCAGGGAAGACCAAAGATAGGAAAGTCACAACTAAGCCACGGAACCTGAGAGGCCAAAGGGAAAGAAAGACGATCCCCAACTGGTGGGCAAAGGAGGAGATGCTAAAAGCCATGAGGAAGAAGCTCTCTCGGCCGTTTTTTCCTTCTTATTGTGAGTTCTCTCACACTAGAGCTCCATCTCAGTCGATCTGTTAGGACCTTCAGTAGACAATTCTCAGCTCAAGGACTGGATATTTAGATCTGATGCCCTGATTGATCATTCTTTAATTCTAAAATCTAGAGCAGCACCGTGGTTTAATTTATTTAACCTAGATCATTTTGGATCAGCTTATTTGACCAACATCTCTAACCACATTCTTAGGGTACATTTAGAGTCCAGTGGCACCTTTAAGACCAACAAAGGTTTATTCAAGGTATGAGCCTTCGTGTGCAAGGCACACTTTTTCAAATACATTTGATTTCATCAACCATTCCAATGTATTTGAAAAAGTGTGCCTAGCACACGAAACCTCATACCCTGAATAAACCTCTGTTGGTCTTAAAGGTGCCCCACTGGACTCTAAATTTGGTCTACTGCTTCAGACCAACATAGCTGACATCTGGATCCGCATTCTTACTCTAGGTAAAGGTAAAGGTTCCCTTGCTCAAAAGCCAGTCGAGTCCGACTCTAGGGTTGCGGTGCTCTTCTCCGTTTCAAAGCCGAAGAGCCAGCGCTGTCCAAAGACGTTTCCGTGGTCATGTGGCCGGCATGACTAAATACCAAGGCGCACGGAACGCTGTGACCTTCCCACCAAAGTGGTACCTATTTATCTCCTTGCAATTTCTTGCTTTCGAACTGCTAGGCTGGCAGGATCTGGAACTAGAGATGAGAGCTCACGCCATCATGCGGCCCCCGGGTCTCGAACTGCTGAACTACTGACCTTCCACAGCCTGCAGTGCAGCGTCTTAACCGCATTTTTAGGGTGACCTTTATATCACTTTGCTTCTAAACTATGCCAACAGCTGTTCTGATTGGCAGCTATCTTCAAATACCACTGGAACAAGGTGTCTGTGGATCGCTTACACCAGAGGACTTACCCGATTATATCTTATTTTGCCCATTATATACTAACCCCAGGGTTAAACTTATTGGCAGGAATTTTTATCTGCCATAAACCATTCTGGTAGACCAGAAGACTGTAATTCCTGCTATCCGATAATGATGCCTATGTATCCTACAGAGTGTCTCTGTTTGCATTTGCAACAAAAAAGTTAAAGTCTGAGGGTATTGCTGAGTCTGTTAAGTTTTAAGCTGTTTTAATCAGAAAATGTTTACATTCTAGTTTTACGGTTTTATCACTTTATTATGTGGCTTCTCAATTTGTAATGGCCTATGGCTATATACGGAGCTGCGGTGGCTCAAGTGGTTAAGACGCTGAACTGCAGGCTGTGGAAGGTCAGTAGTTCAGCAGTTCGAGACCCGGGTGCCGCATGATGGAGTGAGCTCCCATCTCTAGTTCCAGCTCCTGCCAACCTAGCAGTTCGAAAGCAAGAAATTGCAAGTAGATAAATAAGTACCACTTCGGTGGGAAGGGAACAGTGTTCCGTGCGCCTTGGTGTTTAGTCATGCCGGCGACATGACCACGGAAACGTCTTCGGACAGCGCTGGCTCTTCGGCTTTGAAACGGAGATGAGCACCGCATCCCTAAAGTCGGATTCGACTGGCTTTCAAGCAAGGGAACCTTTATCTTTACCTTTTTATGGCTATATACAATAAACTATTTAACTGAATAAGGGAATAAGGCTGGAGCTCCGTTGCAATGGCAGCCATGACGTGTTGCTGAAAAAAGGGGAGAAACCCCAACTATGGGTGTGATTATACAAGCAGTTTGGCCCGACAGAGCCACCCCTCCCCTCCGGATCAAACGTGCGCAGTCATACTGCCACATTAGTAAAGCGTTCCCAAGCATCCTCACTCCATCGTAGGCAGGGGCAGATTAACCATTAAGCGGACTAAGCAGGTGCTAAGGGCACCAGGGCCAAAGGGGGCACCACAAAGTTGGGAAAAGGGTGAAAAAGCTTAGTTTGTGCAGTATATTGTGTTATCATATGAATAAATGTTTGTATTGCTGCAACCTGCATTGTATATCTGGTCAGACAGGTCAACAACTCAAATGGACTGGGGGTCAGTGTGGAAAGGAGGGGGGCACCAAGATTGGTCAGTGCTTAGGGCACCGGTGAGCCTTAATCTGCCCCTGATCATCCGACAACTTGGAGCCAGGTTAAAAAGGAACCACATCGCAAGTGGTGTTTTCGGTTCCTCGTGCATTCATTGCATGTGGCCGGATGTCTGAAAGTGAGGGGATGCATGGGGAATGGATTGGTGGTCTGAACCTGTAGATCCGTTTCTGCCGCTGGGGGGGTGGGGGTGTTGCCTATATGCACCCACCTGCATTTTTAAACAAACAACCGGGCAGCGCGCTCTGTGGCTGAGGCGCTGCAGTAATGTGGATGCTTGACCATGGGATGACTGTGTGGGTAACCCACAGCAGGGTGTGCTGTCTGGATGATATCCCCACAACATTTTAAACCGGTACGATTAGAGGCGGCACCATATCGCACCAAGCTACCAGTGTGACCACACCCTAAGAAACCAAGATGATAGATCATTTCTGAAACGTCAACTTCAATAATAAATAACCTGTCCTTACTGTAGCCATCTTTCAGAGGGTTACAGGATTGCATCTTTCTCACTTTTCATTTGATTCTTGTCAGCTGTACATAGACCCCGCGTACACATTATAATCTCGTTACACTTCCTTTTTTTAATAGTTTATTTAGCTTTTTTCCATAACAAACAATAACACAAAAATATATTCATTTACATCATATTTTGGAGTTCCTTTATCCATTTTTTTCAACTAACTATCTACTTTCTGCCATCTTTTTTTAAACACATATTCATCCTTTCCCGACAAAATCATATTTACTTTGTCCATTTCTTTTATTTCTATAATTTTTGTTATTAATTCTTCTCTACTTGGTATTTTATCTGATTTCCAACATTTGGCTATGAGAATTCTAGACATGGTAAGAATATATAGTATCAAACATGACTCATTATATTTTATCCCTTCTGGTAACATATTCAACAAGTATATTTCTGGGTCTAACGAGAGATCTATTCCCACTATCTCTACAATTAGTTGTTTTATAGTTTTCCAAAATTTTACTAGCTTCACACACTTCCACCATATATGATAATATGAACCAATATTCCTTTTACACCTCCAGCAATTTCCTGACACGTTTTTATAACATTTTGCTACCTTGTCTGGAGTCCAATGCCACCTGTAAAAAACATTTTAAAAATGTTTTCTTTATAGGATGTAGCTCTTAATAATTTTATTGAACTCCACATTTTAGTCCATTTCTCTACACTTATGTTAGCTCCCAAATCCTTCATCCACGCCCTCATACATGGTTTTATTATTTCCGCATACATTTCCTTGTTTAATAAGAAATAATATACTTTTTGTATCATTTTGTCTGCAGATGACAACACTTCTTTATATTTTGAATGCTGGTGTGATCTCTGAACCCACAATTCGCCCAGTCAGTCACGCTGATTAAGGAGCCGTACAGAGAGGGGGCAGCGGGGAAACCCCTCATCCCCAGACTGCACAAGGGGAGGGGCTGGTCCCTGCAACAGCTGGCAACAGCAAAGCAGGAGATGCGGAAATGAGGCCGATCCTTTGACTACAGCGGAATCTGGGGGTCAGACGCCCCCAGGGAGGATCCTCTTCATTCGTGGGCCGTGGTGGCAGTGGGACCAAAGGGAGCGAGTGGGAAAGTAGGGGAGCCGGGCCAGTTTGGGGAACCGGGATGGCAGAGTGGCTTTCTCACTCCCATATGGCCTGAAGTGGGGCCTGTGAGACCATTTCCCCCCACGCAGCCCCATCATGCCAGCTTCTCTCCCTCCCATCCTGAGCTGAGCCCATGTTAGATCCTGAAGCGTCTGGATTTAAAACCTGAAACACTGGTGTGCGAGCTGTAGGACCTGATAACAGCGGCTGGCTGGCTGTCATCAGAAGTGTGTCCGATCGAGGGTTGACAACCTCCAGGCGGCACCTGGAGATCTTCCGCTGTGTCCGGTCCCCCACAGCTATTAATCCAATACACGTTTAGGCAAAGTAGTATTTTATTAAAGCTATGATAGAGCAGGAACAAGGTCACTGTCCAGAATGCCTGGGCCAGGGTGGGCAAGGAATAATGTAAGACATTCAAACAGGGTAATAACCAATAATCTCCATTCCCGCCGAGCGGGCAGACTCCAGGTTACGCGCTCAAAAGCCTGAGAAGCAACGTTCCTTAAAACCTAAACAATTACAGCTTCAGACAGTGCAGTTCATTATACATTTGGCAAAGCGGCTCCCCCACACACCTGTTAACCTTGCAGATAAGCGTTGCCTAGCGTTTACAGACAGGAATGCATGAGACAAGATCATACACAGGGGAAGATAGGGCATGCGCAGATGCCAGGGGAGAAGGGGGGGGGAACTAACTGCCTCCCAGTCTCCTATGGCAGCTAGCTGACATGCTGTTATAATTGCTCTCCAGATGACCAAGATTGGTTCCCCTGGAGAAAATGGCTGCTTCGGAAGGCGGACTCTGTGGCATTATACCTTGTTGAGGACCTTCCCCTTCCCAAACCGCACGCTCTCCAGGCTCTACCCCCAAAATCTCCAGGTACTTCCCAACCTGGAGCTGGCAATCCCTGGTCCAGTCCTATCCATTCTAGGAAAGAAGCGCAATACTGGGAACAATGACCGGGGATATTAATGAAGGGAAATTCCAGATGTTCTGGGAACACAACCAGAAGCTGGAGAAAAAAACAAGTCCAAGTAACATGTTATTGAGACAACTGCTTGGAAGGAGCCCAAGTGTAAGAACTGCCAAATTTGGATGGGAGGGAGGAAAAATGGTTTGAGTTTGGTTTACTCTGCCTGCCAAATAATCAATAATCACAGTTACCTGTTCAATGAAGAGTCTTTCATCAATTAAAAAAACCCATTAATTAAGTTTGTACTTCTAATACTTCTTGATCTGGTAACATTGTAAATCGCTTCCATGAAGATAGCTCCAGGTGGGCAGCCCTGTTGGTCCGAAGCAGAAGAACACATTTAGAGTCCAGGAGCAACTTTAAGACTCACAAAGGTTTATTCAAGGTATGAGATTTCGTGTGCAAGGCACACTTTTCCAAATATTTTCAATAAACCTTTGTTGGTCTTAAAGGTGCCACTGGACTCTAAATTTGTTCTGTTGTGACTCACTTGTATGAAATTGGGTTATGATCCATGCAAAGCAGAAGTCCAATGTTCCCTCTAAGCCGTGGAGTCTCATGAGCAAAAATTCTACTTTGTGAGCTACCGGCATTAAAGTTGTGAGTGAGAGATTTGGCTACTGCATAAACTAGTTTGCCCTGGAGCCCTCCTTCCTGAGCTGAGACAAAAACGTGTGAGCCAGAGGCTAAAAAAATATGAGCTAGCTCACACTAACTCAGCTTAGAGGGAACACTGGAAGGGACGGGATAAGAATGAAAATAACCAGATAGAAGATATAATGTGAGATGGAGAAGTGTTGGGGTAACTTAGCCTGGAATCTTTGGGGAGAACTTTTGGGAATCTATGGGAATTTTTTGTGTAGCTGATCTCTTTTCTTCATTCTCAGTGCGTTCAGATGAGTTTCAGATTAGCTCGGATGACTTTTAACACAGCCGCCTGTACCATGTTTTTAAGAGAATCGACTGGCTTTGTGTTTTACTGGTAAGAACTGATGTGCAGACCCTCTTTGCCTGGCTGGTGTTCACGGATGGTCCATGGAACATGGCGTCGTGTTATCCTGACCCAGTGCTCAGGATAAGCAGACGGTCTGACAGGTGTCTCACATGTTATTTGCATGTTTTCTGCCTAATTTAATGTCAAGTATCATTGGCAAACCCAGAAGTTCTGCTTTTGTTGTTGTTGTTCAGTCGCACAGTCGAGTCCGACTCTTCGCAACCCCATGGACCAGATCACGCCAGGCCTTCCTGTTTTCCGCTGTTCTCTGAAGTTGGCTCAATTTCATGTTCGTTGCATCTATGACACTGTCTAACCATCTCATCCTTTGCCGTCCCCTTCTTCTTCGACCTTCCATCTTTTCCAGCATCAGGGTCTTCTCCAGTGAGTGCTCCCTTCTCATTGGGTGGCCAAAGTATTTGAGCTTCAGTTTCATTATCTGGCCTTCCAGGGAACAGTCAGGGTTGATTTCTTTTAGGATTGACTAATTTGATCTTCTTGCACTCCAAGGGACTCTCAAGAGTCTTCTCCAGCACCATAGTTCAAAAGAATGTATTCTTCGGCGCTCGGCCTTCCTTATAGTCCAACTCTCACAGCGATACATGACTACTGGGAATACCATTGCTTTGACCATGCGGACTTTTGTTGGCAGGGTGATGTCTCTGCTTTTTATCATGCTGTTTAGGTTCGCCATCGCTTTCCTCCCAAGGAGCAGGCGTCTTTCATGGCTGCTGTCACAGCCTGCGGTGATTTGGGATCCCAGGAACATGAAGTCTGTCACTACTTCCATGACTTCCCCTTCTATTTGCCAAGGAGTAATGGGGCCAGATGCCATGATCTTAGTTTTTTTGATGTTGAGCTTCAAGCCCACTTTTGCGCTCTCCTCTTTTACCCTGAGCAAGAGGCTCTTAAGGTCCTCTTCACTTTCTGCCATTAGAGTGGTATCATCTGCATATCAATGATCATCTAATGGATTCTAATGCTCAATGGCTCACAACATGATCCTGAGTATCTTGGACACCCCAATAATGACTTTGGTGCGGAACCAGGATTAAAACCATTGTATAAGAGTTGACCCATATGTGTGTTTTTTTATTGTGCTGAGGTTTTTTGTACAAGTGGGTGTACAAGTGCCAATGGTACAAGTGGGAAGGATATTTTAAGAGGACTAGTAAAGCAGGAGTGAGGCTCCAAAGAGAGAGAGAGAGAGAGAGAGTCTCTGTGGCATCTCTCTCTCTCTCTTACCTGTTTTCAGGTTATCCTCTACCTCCTCTTTTGAGCGAGTCTAAAGAATGCTGACATAATCCCTGCTCGCAGCATGACTATTCCAATTAGACGAAAACTGGCAAACTCGTTCTATTGTTACACTGCTCATGGAAATTGGTGAGATCATTGTAATCTTATATTGCAGCGAGTTAGCATTAAGGTAAGATGTGTTAGAATCTGTTTTAGATCAAGATGTCTGTCTGTCTGTAACAGTAGAAAAGAGTCAGAGTCCGGGAGCATCTTCAAGACCAACAAAATTTGTGGCAGGGTACGAGCTCTCGTGAGTCACTGCTTCACTTCTTCAGACCTGAAGAAGTGGGCAGTAACTCACAAAAGCTCCTACCCTGCCTACTCCCGGACTCTCTCTTTTATCATTCGAGTTTATATACAACATTTATATACATGTTGATCAAGTAAAATGTTTCTTCATGGTTATTAGAGTGAGTTTCTTAGAATCTTTGGGGGATTAGAGGGAGCAATGCAGAACGAGGGGGTGGTCAAAGGCTGGACTGTAATTTCCATACGCAACGGTTGTGTGTATGTTAGAATGCCACTTGCTTGGAGTTCATAGTGGAGGCAGCGGCGTATTTTGTGAGATGTTTGCTGGTTTCTCAGAAACATCTGGCTAGCCTCTGTAGAAAATGGAATGCTGGACTAGATGTGTGCCGAGGTCTACCTAGGGCACCAAAGGATGGGTCACCATACCGAGTCATTTTGAACATGTGGGTCACCGTAGTGAAAACAGATACAACTAAAGGTAAAGGGTGCTTGCTATCTCTTTCCTTTTCTCTCTCGCACACACACAGAGTTTCTCTCTTCAAATTACACACACACATACACACCCCATTCCTTTAAACAAATAAAAATGTCACAACCAGTTCTGCCAAAAGTAGGTAACATCCCAACCACAGAACTTCATGAGCTGGCAAGGTATACAAAGCAAGGACAGAACTATCTGATCAGGAGGAGTTATCTCTAGGCTGTGCACAGGGAACATTGTGCACAGCACATTTGCACTTGAGCTGATAAGTGCTGCTACAAGTCCCAGCTCCTGCCAGCTAAGAAAACCATGCCATCTCTGCTAGTCACTCAATTGCTGCATGGGCTGCCAGCGTAAGCCATCCCTCAATAAAGGGCAAGGTAGGAACAATGTCCTAAGCAGTGTTTCCTTTAAGCTGATCTAGTGTGAGCTAGCTCACAGTTTCTTAGCCTCCGGCTCACACATTTTTGTCGTAGCTCAGGGAGGATGGCTCCAGAGCAAACTAATTCATGCATTAGTCAAATCGCTTGCTCACAGCTTTAAAGCCAGTGGCTCACAAAGTGGAATTTTTGCTCACAAGACTCCACAGCTTAGAGGGAGCACTGGAGCATTCTCAGGTTCCCCTTGGAAGTGACCTGTGCATGTTATTCTTGACTACCCAAGAGCTTTGCCAGTTACTGGCCATGTGCAGAGAATATCTAAACAGCTCCAAGCCTCAGATCTTGCCAACTGTTGCTGAATTTTCTATTGCTAAACTTTGGAATACCTAGATTATTAAATCATTGTACTAGTTGATATGATGAATAGACAATGTATTTCCTATCCAGAACTAACTGAGCAGAATGTCCAAGTAAAGTATAGCTACAATTCCCCAGCTACATAAACACAAAAAAACCCACCCTCTTTATTTCCTTTGTACTGTTTTGAAAGAGTTTGAAAGATTATTATATAATAAAAAGGGGAGAAAGTACATGTGCATGACTAATTCAGGAAAACATTTCGGACTAATTTTATGTCCTCTTGGGTGAAAATTTTAAACTGTTCAATAACTGATGAAGTTCTAGTTCCACTAAGCCAACTGGGACAAACATGAAACAAAATGTTTATAAATTATTATATCACTGGTATTTAACTCCAGATAAATTGAACATGATCTTGTTCTAATAAATAATATTTGAGGGGGATGCAGAATAGAAGCTACTGATTATAGATACATTTGGTGCTTGTCCAGCTAAAACATTTGGAATCAATGAACTGGATATTCAATTTTGAATTCCTGAAGGTCCAAAGGTTATTTTGTTAGACCTTTTAGAAAATCACATTCCTGCACTTCACAGAAGTATGGTCTTTATAGCAGCAAAAAACAATAATAGCTGGATGAGTGCTAAATAAAGATCCACCAAGTATGGCAAAATTAACACATTTTAAAACCATCTTTTTAAAAGCTGGAAACTTTTACGATTGTTGGATCTAAGAGTTACAATTTCTGAGTATTTTTTTTTAAACTTAATCTTTATTATTGATTGTATCTTTTTTTTGTTTTCTGTATGATGTATGTTAAAAATCAGGTTTTTTTCCAGAAGTTGTAGTAGTAGAGAAGGAGGAGGGGAGGAGTAGCAGCAGCAGCAGCAGTAGTAGATGTCTCCAGCTAGCTTTAAAACAACTAAACTCAACATCAAGCACTGACAGAGGCAGATTGTGCATGACAGATAGAAAGATGTTCTGCCGCATTTGTGCCTGAAGGTGAAACAGCCCAGAAAAGAAAAGAAAATTACCTTTTGGTCCAAACAATGTTGCGTAACAAGGCTTGTGGCAGTAGGGTTTCCCATCATGCTACAAGGAGAGAAATCGCAATTGTGTCAGGATGAAGAAAATTCAGTGCACTTCAAGCAACTGGTTGCAAAAGCCACCTCAGCATTCCATGTGCATTAGAGACGGCAAATCAGCCAGGCAGCCACCCCCCCCCCCAATAAAATTTCCTTCCATTTCCCATGAGGGCTGCACGATCATTGCAAAAGCCACCTCAGCATTCCATGTGCGTTAGAGAGGGCAAATCAGCCAGGCGGCCACCACCACCCCCAATAAAATCTCCTTCCATTTCCCATGAGGGCTGCACAGTCATCAGCAAAGCCAGTGGACTCCTTCTCAGCTTTACTCACTCATGCCAACACTCACTTGCCATAAACATTAATCGAGGTTAATTAATTAATTAATTGAGTTTTTAGGCCACCCTTCCTTGCAAGCAAGGCTCAGGGAGGCTTACAGCAGAAGAGGACATACAGTAGGTAATTGAAAGTTAAAAAACCACATAGCACCAATAATTCATCAGAATAATTTCGTCGATCCAAGATGGTGGGGGGGAAGTTCAAGTTTCACAGGCCTCCCGAGGGGGGAGGGCTGCGGAGAATGGAAGGTGTGAGAGAGCCAGACTACATACCGTGCCGTCACGAACATCTCTGCCTTGCGTGCCCTGCGGAAAGGTAACAAGTCCCGGAGGGCATGGATGTTCTCCAGCAGGCGGGGGCCAGGGCCGAAAAAGTCCTGGCCCTGGTTGAGGACAGCCGGATCTCTCTCGGGCCGGGGATCGCCAGAAGGTTCTTACTTCCTGAGCACAATGCTCTTCTTGGGATACACTGAGAGTGGCGGCCCCAAAGGTATGTGGGTCCCTGACCGCTAAGGTACACCCAATGCTGCCCTGCAGCACAAACAGAAAGGGCCTTCTCTGGGCCTCACTGGTAGCCTCTAATCATTTTTTTTATTCCTGGGGAGGCTTCACTTCAAAAAGGATGTGGACAGAATGGAGAAGGAGCAGGAGAGAGTGATGAGGATGATCAGGGGCCTGGAGACCAAGCCCTACGAGGAAAGGCTGAGGGACTTGGGAACGTTCCGTCTGGAGAAGAAGTGGGGGAGGGGATGTGGGGGGAACATGATTGCTCTCTTTATCTGAAGGGCTGTCCCTTAGAGGAGGGCAGGGAGCTGTTTCTATCGGCAGCAGAGGAGAGGACTCGCAATAATGGGTTTAATTATGGGCGGAAAGGTACTGACTGGATATTAGGAAAAATTGTTTTCCACTAAGAGTAGTTCAGCAGTAGAACCAGCTGCTGGCAGTCTTCAAGCAGTGGCTGGATGAACACTTGTCAGGGATGCTTTAGGCTGATCCTGTACCGAGCAGGGGATTGGATCAGATGTCCTGTATGGCCCCTTCGAACTCTGTGCTTCTAAGTCTCTTTTGTGTGGGGCACATTAGTGTTCAACAGGACCAGCTAAACTTACAGCATAAATATCTTGCTAGTCCATCTTCCCACATACGTTGTCCAAGGCAGCCAGGGAGAAGGACCTTCCCAGATAATAAAAAGTCTTCCACCAATATGCAAAAGAACATCACCCCCCCAAAAAAACAAAAGGAAGAAGGCACGTAACCAGAATATCCCTGGCCAGTGGCAACTTGCAGGCACGACCCTCACCTGACTGGGTTTGCCCAACTTTTTAACCAATTGAACACAAAGGGCCGTGCACAGCGTCCCTTTTCTCATGTAGCGGTGGGGAAGCAGGCGTGAACGTGAAAAGCAAATCTGGAAACTCGCCTTAAGATTTGAGAAATTCTCAAAGGCCTGGTGTACAGGAAGTCATGCCCTCAGCAGGCTTCTTCCCATTTGTGTTATACAGCAGAGTTCAGTCTCCCTACAGTGCCAGTAATACCACACCCATGCCCGATGTTTCAAGATTAAACAGCCCAGGAATGGCGGGCAGGGTCTGAGAAGTGATTTGCCCTACTAGTTTCTCCCTCAGAGGTTTACACTCCCAGGCACAGCAGTCGGCAACCCAGCCTTACCTCAGCATGTCCACCAGGCGTCAGTGTCTTACTGCAGCGCTCACATTTCAAGCAGAACTTGTGCCAGTCTTTCCCCAAGGAAGTTACTTTCTCAGCTGCGTGACAGAAGAACACAAAAAGCAACAAATTGTGACGGCCGGCTTGTGGCAGGGGGCACTACACTTGATGTACAGGTCTGGGGGGAGGTGTTATATATCAGCTTTTCATATTTTATAGCCGTCGCTGCAATTTTTAAAAGGCACCCAGCACTGGGAAATGGAGACAGAACTATTAAACCCACTTTCTTCTTACCTGTTTTCTTTCTGAAAATTGCTCACCCCAATTGGGCAAATGCCTCTTCGGGTTTCAGTAACTTCCATTCCCAATCTCTCCCCCCCCCCACCAAGAAAACACTGCTTCTCAACATAAATTCTAGTTTAGTTTATTAAAAAAGAATTCCTAGATTCTTTGTACTCAGAAAATATATAAAAATCCAGCATCTCAAAGAAAGTCAAGACAATAAGGTAAGCATATAAACAGACAAAGGAATTCACTGCCAAAGAACCCAATGATGGCCTCAGGAAAGGACAGCATTTGGGAGGAATTGGATAGATTCATGGAGGATAGGTCTGTCAGTGCCTGCTAGCCATGTTGACTTAGGGGAACCTCCTCATTCAAAGGCACTAAGCTTCTGAATCCCAGAGCCAGGTGGCAATATCAGGGGAAGGCCTAATAAGGTAAGCATATAAACAGACAAAGGGTTGGGTGCCAGACAAAGGGATTCACTGCCAGAGAACCCAGTGATGGCCTCAGGAACGGACAGCATTTGGGAGGAACTGGATAGATTCATGGAGGATAGGTCTGTCAGTGCCTGCTAGCCATGTTGACTTAGGGGAACCTCCTCATTCAAAGGCACTAAGCTTCTGAATCCCAGAGCCAGGTGGCAATATCAGGGGAAGGCCTCAGCCTCTATGCCCTGTTGTTAGCCCTCCAGAGGAGCTGTGTGAGACAGGATGGTGGACTGGATGGACCGCTGGTCTGATCCAGCAGGGCCCTTCAGGTGTTCTTATCGGGGGAAGGCCTCGGCCTCTGTGCCCTGTTGTTGGCCCTCCAGAGGAGCTGGTTGGCCACTGTGTGAGACAGGATGGTGGACTGGATGGACCACTGGTCTGATCCAGCTGGGCTCTTCTTCTGTCCTGATGCCTGCAGTGAATAAGAGCCATACAACCAAAGAGGGAAGCTGGAAGAGTTGGCTCTTTTTGTTGCTTAAATTTCTAGCCAGCAAATACATTATTAAAGACATTATTACTATTATAGAATAATACTTGTTGCCAAACTTATTTACATTTAAACAAAAAATTCAACATGTTGTAGATGCCTAGAGTATACATACGAATTATCATCATTATCCAGTGATGAAGGTTGTCTTACACGACTTTTTTATACGACACATTTTGAGCAAAATGTTTTAGATTCACGTCCAAGAGCATCTTAGTGACCAGCGAATAGTTTCAGGGTAAATGTTTTAGATCCACGTCCAAGAGCATCTTAGTGACCAGCGAATAGTTTCAGCGTAGAGGCTTTAGAGAGTCAAAGCTCCCTTTGTCAAACATGAGTAGAGTAGAAACGGAGATCAGTAAAATTTTGTAATATGAGTAGAATCTCATTTTTCATTTCACTCATTCCAAAAGGGACCAAAACACAGCAGGTTTTTCCCCTGATATTCCCCAAAATCTCACAGTTTTTTAGCCTCCGGCTCAGACATTTTTGTCTTAGTTCAGGAAGGATGCCTCCAGAGCAAACTAATTAATGTGGCAGACAAATCACTCACTCACAACTTTAACACTAGTAGCTCACAAAGTAGAATTTTTGGTCACAAGACTCCATAGCTTAGAGGGAGCATTGCCTCTGAGGTAGGTGGGGCTGAGAGAGCTCTCTCGAGAAACGCCCTTGAGAGAACAGCTCTGAAAGAACTTATGACTGACCCAAGGTCACACTAGCAGCTGCATGTACAGGAGTGGGGGATCAAACTCGGTTCTCCCAGATTAGAGTCCATGCTCCTAACCACTACACCAAACTGGCTCCAAGGAGAGGTACAGGAAGCAAAAGAAGGTCAAGAGAGATCTAGTATAGAGAGCTCCTAAATAAGTATGTGCTCCTTTTCTAGACAGGAAACAAAATGCAGGTGACCCCTCCCACCAGTAGAAAAAACAAATTCTAAGTTCTGCCACCAGTGTTCCCTCTAAGCTGAGTTAGTGTGAGCAAGCTCACAGTTCTTTAGCCTCCTGCTCACACATTTTTGTCTTAGCTCAGGAAGGATGGCTCCAGAGCAGACTAATCTATGCAGCGGCCAAATTGCTCGCTCACAACTTTGATGCCAGTAGCTCACAAAGTAGAATTTTTGCTCACAAGACTCCACAGCTTAGAGGGAACACTGTCTGCCACCCTGTCTAATCTGTGGAAATCAGCCATGTTAAGATGTCCTGCCCCTGAGGGTGAGATAAACCTTCCCTGAAGAAGCATTTCACTCATTCTAAAAGAGAAAATATTTCATAGGAGGTTTTTTTATTATTATTACTTCCCTGAATTCCCCAAGTTTTCTGTCAGAAAAAAACTGGGGGGAAAGTTTTTCTGGATTTTTCTAGGGTCGTCCGTGTCCGTCCCCCCCCCCCCCCCCCCGCCCCCTCCCCCCCCCCCCGGCCTTCACATCTCCGTGCACAGGTCCTGGTGTCACAGAAAAGGTTCTCTGTGCTTTGTTGGGCTGGGGTATCATTTCATGACAGAGAGGGGTGGGTGCCAATGATGGGACTGGTGCAAAGTGACAGTTGTCCTACGGATAGAACCTCAGGTGCTGATGTCTAGAATCTTTGAGATCTTGACCACCATCCCAGGACTGGGGGCAAAGAGTGCTAAGAAGAGCCAGGACACCAGTGGTGGGCAGGGAGGGGCAGGGAAGGTCTCTAGTAAAGTGGCCCCAAGGACAGAGGACTTTAAATTATATGCCCTTCAGCAACTGGTCTCTGAGGAACGAACTTCTTGGCGAGAGGTAGAAGAAGAAGAGTTGGCTTTTATACCCCGCTTTCCTCTACCTTAAGAAGTCTCAAAGCGGCTTACGATCACCTTCCCTTCCTCTCCCCAGAAGAGTCACCTTGTGAGGCAGGTGGCCAGGCCCGTAACCAGGATTTTTTTAAATTCAGGGGGCCTTTAAGTAAGTCAGGGGGCACCCTGCACACACACCCCAAGGGAGTGCCTGGGCTGGATGGGAAGTCGGGGGGGCTTGGCGGTAAGTCAGGGGGGCGGGCCCCGAGATGCCCCACTAGCTACGGGTCAGCAGCAATGTTCCCTCTAAGCTGTGGAGTCTTGTGAGCAAAAACTCTACTTTGTGAGCGACTGGTATAAAAGTTGTGAGCGAGTGATTTGACTACTGCATGCATTAGCTTGCTCTGGAGCCCTCCTTCCTGCGCTAAGACAAAAATGTGTGAGCCAGAAGCTAAAAAGCTGTGAGCTAGCTCACACTAACTCAGCTTAGAGGGAACAATGGTCAGCAGGTGGGGCTGAGAGAGTTTTGAGAGAACTGTGACTGGCCCAAGGCCACCCAGCAGGCTTCATGTGGAGGAGCAGGGAATCAAACCCCGTTCACCAGATTAGAATCTGCCGCTCTTAACCACTACACCACGCTGGCTCTCTCTGGTCTGCCCACCTGTCTTTGATCTGTTCATCTGAAACGGAGCAGACGACCTACAAGTCCACAGAAATGTTTCCGTCCGGGAAGGGTGTTTTTAGGATTGAATAACATATCCTGGAGTCTGGTGAGTACTAACTACAGAGACTGATCTGCTTCCACAGCCAGAAAAAAGTGACAGGTGTTGTGGCGACAGTGAAAATCTTAGGCAGGGAGACTGGAGCTCTAGCCAGCTTTGTCCTACTGTGGATTGCAAGAATCCTGATGCCTCTTTTTCTTACTGAACGCTGCGTACAAGGGAAAGGATTTAGCTTAGAAAGCTCTGTATGACACAGGTACAGATCAGACACACACACACCGTCATAGAGTACCGGTGTTCATATTTAACAGAGGTAGGTAAAAGTAAAGGTTCCCTTGCTCGAAAGCCAGTCGAATCCGACTCTAGGGTTGCGGTGCTCATCTCGGTTTCAAAGCCGAAGAGCCAGCGCTGTCCGAAGACATTTCCGTGGTCATGTGGCCGGCATGACTAAACACCAAGGCACACGGAATGCTGTTACCTTCCCACCGAAGCGGTACCTATTTATCTACTTGCAATTTCTTGCTTTCGAACTGCTAGGTTGGCAGTAGCTGGAACTAGAGACGGGAGCTCACTCCGTCATGCAGCAACCCGGGTCTCGAACTGCTGAACTACTGACCTTCCACAGCCTGCAGTTTAGCGTCTTAACCACTTGAGCTACTGCAGCTCCATAACAAAGTTAGATGAAGAGCTAATTCACAGCCCTTCCTCAGCTGATACAACATGCGCTTAGCCAATCTGGAAGGCAGCCGGTCAGGGCGTGTGGGGGAAGCAGTTCCCTGATCAATCATTTCCAACATATGCACTCAGCATAAATGCTCCTGGGAGCAACGTAAACTCTCTAAGTACTTTAGGAAAATATTAAATTAATTACATTCTCCAGAACTCCTCAATCACATTTGACACTGAGGGAACAGAGTGAATGTCAGCCCACGAAATGACCTGAGGACTTGGTGGTTAAACCTCCCGGAAGCAAACAAACAAACAAAAAATTGATGCAGTAGCTTGAGTTCAAAGCAACAGAGAGATTCGGGGTTTGGGTTCAGAGCTGATTTCATTTAGAAAAGCATATCAGGATTGTTTTTCGGGGTCAATGTGTTTCCTTTTGGACATGCATGTTTTGCTTGCAACTTCCTGACTCTGCTGCTGTTGTTGTTTTTAACAGACTCACTGTACAGCACAGAAATGAAACAAATCCAAAGGATCCCACGCTAGAGGAGTTCCTCCAACAGCCTGCTTAGACGCCATAGTCATGAGAAGAAGACTGCCATCTGGGGTCCACCCTCTCCCTGCCATCTTGCTGCAAGAGCCAGCACTGTGTCCTATCCTGTCCTGTCAGCAGCGCAGAATGTGCGCTCGGTGCACGACAAACGGCAACAGGGCAGGGACTGCAATAAAGACACCGCCAGCTCAATTACTCCTATAGCGGAGGGCCTCCTAGACACTTCCGCAGACTGCCGGATCAGGTATCTGGTTTTTAATATTTCAGGCTGTTTTCAAGTGGTAGCCTACATTCCCAGAGTGACTACAGTGTTATGGGCTGCCAGGGAACACGTTAACACTGACTGGCCAGGATGCAAGACAAAGAGGAAGAAGAAGAAGAAGAGATTGGATTTATACCCCGCCCTTCACTACCCAAGGGAGTCTCAGAGCGGCTTACAAACTCCTTTCCCTTCCCCTCCCCACAACAGACACAACAGGCAGGGCTGAGAGAACTCTGACACAAACTGCTCTTTTTCAAGAACAGCTCTTATCAGATCTATGGCTTGCCCAAGGCCATCCAGCCAGGTGCAAGTGGAGGAGTGGGGAATCAAACCCGGTTCTCCCAGATTAGAGTCCGTGCACTTAACCACTACACCAAGCTCCATCACAAAGCTCCATCAGGTCACTGTCACCCTTCCTGAGCTACCGAAAAATCATGACAAGTCTGGACTGCAGAAGGCTGCTTCCCACTAGGCCAGGTCACGGGCACCGTGAGAAGAAACAGTGCGGCTAAGACTCTCAATCTCTCTCCTGGAGGTACTTCTCAAATCTGAGTCACAGAAACATGGCGTTTTTTTGGCTGCTGCTCCTAGAAGAAGCTCCAGTTGCTGTTAGGACCCTTGCCTTGCATTGGAACTCTTGCCTTTCGCTCTCCTCTTAGTAAAGGTAAAGGTTTCCCTTGCTCGAAAGCCAGTCAAATCCGACTCTAGGGATGCGGCGCTCATCTCCATTTCCAAGCCGAAGAGCCAGCGCTGTCCAAAGACATTTCTGTGGTCATGTGGCCGGCATGACTAAACACCAAGGCGCACGGAACGCTGTCACCTTCCCACTGAAGTGGTACCTATTTATCTACCTGCAATTTCTTGCTTTCGAACTGCTAGGTTGGCAGGAGCTGGGGCCAGAGACGGGAGCTCACTCCAACATGCGGCACTCGGGTCTCGCACTGCTGAACTACCGACCTTCCGGTCTGCAGTTCGGCATCTTAACCACTTGAGCCACTGCAGCCCAGCTCTCCTCTTACCCCAACTCTATTTACCATGTCATGGAAAGTACAGCATCACAAGAGGGAAGGAGACCGACGCAGTGCTGTGTCTTCTGGGACCAGCTGCCCTTTGGGATGGTGTTTTGTCTCTGAGGCATACTCACAAAGGATTATTGGACAGCCCACCATCACACACAAAGGGCATTCCCATCCCCTCCAAATGAAGTCAACGAACTGGGCACAATCAGCTATTGAGGAAGGACTGAGGCAGTTTTTCCGCTGACAAAAGGAAACAGCTGCTCTACAGCAGTGTCCTAGGAATGAACTGGGGAATGTCACACAGTTTTGAGGTCCCTACAAACTACAGCACACAAAAGGCAAGAGGCCAAATTTCTTGTCACTTCAGTGGTATTCAGAGAAATTGATTGGCCAAAGGGTTTAGGATGGGCAAAAGGCAATATTTTGTCACTGATCATTAGTTTACTTAGAAATCTATGCCTTGTCTTCTCCTATGCGCAAGGCAGTTTACAGCTCATGGAGTTCACTGTCACAAGACACAGCAATGGCAATGGATTTCGATTGTTTTATAAGTGCGTAGGAAAATTTACCAAGAATAGCTCTGTCAATGGCTATGATAGCTAAACACAAGGGTCATTTCCTGCGGGAGCACACAGGAGCGGAGCTCCGGCAGTAAGGAGCCCAGGGGGCGGGCACATGCAACAAGCCCCACCCCCTGCACCACTCAGTTGGGCCACGAGGAGCAAGAAGCAGCCAGGTAAGTTGCGGAGCCCCCTCCCCGGTCCACCTTCAGGTTCAAGCTCTCTCTCCTCTGTGAGGGCAGATCTGCACGTTCCCCCCCCCCATAGCTAGCAATCCAAAACAGTCCAGTGGCACCTTTAAGACCAAGTTTTATTCAGGTACAAGCTCTCCCTCCTCCGTGAGGGCAGATCTCCACGTTCCCCCCCCCCCAATAGCTAGCAATCCAAAACAGGCCAGTGGAGCCTGAGCGGTGGGTGTTGCCTTCTGACACACTTCCGGTGATGTCAGGGGGTGTGGCATATGCAAATAAAATATTCTTTGGGTTCTGCTAATGAGCTCCTGCACCTCTTTTTCTACGAAATGACCCCTGGCTAAACAGAAAAGGGTGGGGACACGTGGTTCAACAAGAGAGCATCTACTCTGCACGCAGAAGGTCCCAGATTCAATCTGCAGTTACAAGAAACAGGCAGCAGGTCATGAGAAAGCCTCGTCTGGGCCTGGGTCTCTGGAGAGCTGCTACCAGTCAGAGTAGACAATACTGACTTTGACAGACCCAGTGGTCTGACCCGGCATAAGGCACATGTTCCTGTGAAACTCTGTGTCCAGAGGTCCTGTGTTACACAAGAGATGCTGGGGAACGAACCGGCCAGATTGGGAAACTGGTCCCGGAAGCATGACTGGCAACCATTAGAAAAAAGGTGCTGGGCAAGATGGACTCCTGCTCAAACTGAGCAAGATATTTATGTCTTTAAGTCAGTTTTTTAAAAAATATGACAGATGACCAGCCACGAAGAGCGTATGTAACTTAAAGTAAGATGCTAAGCCATCGCTCACAGTGGGACATGTTTGCTTTGCGGTATTTCTGTGACCAAACAACAGTCACTGCAGCAACAGAATTCACTGAAGAAGTGAAAGATGCCCTTGCTTTTCAAGATGCCTCCTGCCACGAAAACAATTTATTTCAAATGTGTGCTCAAATGCAGCTTGCAGCATGCAGCACTCTTGCCTAATGGAATGATGTGAAACATAACTATAGTAAAAGCACTGAATGTCATGCAGTTCTACTACCTGCACATAAAGCCAAAAAAAGGGACAGTTTTGCAAGTCATCTGGAAATCTGCTTCCTAACCTCCTCACATGAACACAAATGAAGCTGCCTTATACTGAATCAGACTCTTGGTCCACCAAAATCAGTACTGTCTACTCTGGCAGCAGCTCTCCAGGGAGAGGTCTTTCACATGACCTACTGCCAGATCTTTAACTGGAGATATCAGGGATTGAACCTGGGACCTACTGCATGCCAAGCAGATGCTCTACCGCTGAGCCACAGCCCCTCCCTTCCATTCCAAAGGACTGCTGTCATCAAAACAGGGGAGTGCATCTGGCAACCAAAAAGTGGCACCCAGAACAGAACATAGTACTCCATATGATGCCTGACTAGTGCAGAATAGAGCAATTACTTCCAGTGTTCCCTCTAAGCTGAGTTAGTGTGAGCTAGCTCACAGTTTTTTAGCCTCTGGCTCACACATTTTTGTCTTAGCTCAGGAAGGAGGGCTCCAGAGCAAACTATGCAGCAGCCAAATCACCTGCTTACAACTTTAATGCCAGCAGCTCAGAAAGTAGAATTTTTGCTCACAGGACTCCACAGTTTAGAGGGGCTATTGGTTACTTCCCATGACCTTTAGCTATTAGCAGCCATTTTGCACTGCTGGTTCAGCCAAGTGTTCCTCATCCCGTACTTATCCCTTTGGTTATTTTGTACCTAAGTGTAAGGTTTTATATTTATCTCTGTTGAAGTTAACGTTGTCGGTCTTGGCTCAGAGTTTCAGCCCGTTGAGATAATTCTGAATCCTGGCTCTGTCTTCTTTGCCGTTAGCTATCTCTTCCAAGTTTGTGTCATCTGCAGGTCTGATAAGCAAGCTCACTCCGTCCGTCTCCAGCTCATTTAGGGGGGAAAGATGTTGAACAGCACAAGGCCCGGGTTAGAACCCTGTCACACTTTAATGGTGAGACGTTAAAGAGTACTTATTTGGTATGAGTCCAGTGGCATCTTTAAGACCGACAAAGTTTAATCCTGGGTATCAGCTTTCGTGTGCAAACTTACACCCAGAATTAAACTTTGTTGGTCGTAAAGGTGCCACTGGACCTAAACTTTGTTCTGTTGCTTCAGACCGACACGGCTTGCCCGCCTGAATTTATTTGGTATGGTTGTTCGATCAGTTATGAATCCACTAACAGCAGTGTCACCCACCCCACATTTAACTGTCTTGACCACAAAGATTTCTGGCATGATTTCAGCTTGATAAACCCCTGCTAGTTCCCAGTAATCCACACATTCTTTTCTGATGCACATCTGCAAAATAACACGCGCTACAACTCTGTGAAAATATTTGATGCCCGTGCCACAAAGTTCCAAAGACTTAACAGCACTTAAGTCTTAACAGCACTTAAGTCTCTGGGAGAGGGGCAGCAAGTTCTCTCAGTTCTCAAATTCTCTCCGTTCTCTCAGTTCCTCTGGAACCCAGGAACAAAATGGGGGGAGGGAACTTGAGGACTGTAGCAGGAGGGGGAAGTTGGAAAGTCCCACTCCACGAAGACCCTCGCATAAATGCTGTGTCTCCAGTCTAAGTCAGAACAGGAAGCCGTCACTTGCCGTGGGGGGGGGGCGCTCAGCAAAGGATTCATGCAAGCAGGCATTCGTTTTTCGGCAACTTGTACCCCAGAACACATGACCAGGGGAATTCCAGGCATCAGGTGATCCAGAAACCTAGACATTTGAAATACTTGCACATGTACCCATACGTACATGCACACATACGCATACATGCACAGAGATACACAAAAACAAAAAGTGTGTTAATCAAACCTTTCTACCCTACTCTTGAGTTAAAAAAATACCAACATGTCTTCACGGAGATTCTCTCTTCAAAGAAGCCTTCCAAACAATATGGCCAGTTCTGTGCAGTAGATTAGAAGCTGTCAGGCAGCTACTTTAGGCCACTAATAACATAAGAGAAGCCCTGTTGAATCAGGCCAGTGGCCCACCCAGTCCAACACTCTGTGTCCCACAGTGGCCAAAATCCGGGTGCCATCAGGAGGTCCACCAGCGGGGCCACTACTCCAAAAGCCCTCCCACTGTTGCCCCCCAAGCACTAAGAATACAGAGCATCACTGCCCCAGACATAGCATTCCTTCTATACCTTGTGGCTCATAGCCACTGATGGACCAATATGGGAGTCTTTCTTTGTGGGTGAGAGTTTCCTGATTCGGCTGCTACAGCAAAGTGGTCTCAATAACATAGACAGCCGGTCTGTGATCCTATAAAAGTGAACTTCACCACTGAAGTGCAAAAGCAGGCAACTGGCTTCAGGTCCATAAGATGAAAACGTCACCAGGCTGCTGTGTCACATTAAGAACCGGATTCCTGGCAGCCACTCAGACAAACATCCTGTATCAGGCATGCCAAAGCACCTCATGAGCATTTTGCCTCATAACTAGCAAAAGCTGTATTGTTAGAGCAGCCAGGTTCCAAGACTCTTTTTGCAACAGAATGCAGGAAGACAGACATCAGGGGAAGACAGGAAAAAGGTGCAGAAAAGGGCAACGGAAATGATTAAGAGGATGGAACACATTCCCTATGACGAAAGGTTAAAGAGATTTGGGCTTTTTAGCTTGGAGAAATGACAACTAAGGGGTGACATGATAGAGGTTTATAAAAATTATGCATGGGATAGAGAAGGTAGAGAAGGAAGTAATTTTCTCCCCTTCTCACACTACAAGAACTCGTGGGCACCCAATGAAACTAATGAGCAGTAGGCTTAGAACAGATAAAAGGAAATACTTGTTCATCCAAAGACTTATTAACACATAGAATTCACTGCCACGGGAAGTGGTGGCAGCTACAAGAATAGACAGCTTCAAGAGGGGATTAGATAAACATCAGGCAGCAGAGGTCCATCAGTGGCTATTAGCCACAACGTAGCGATGGCGAACCTAAACAGCATGATAAAAAGTAGAAACATTACCCTACCAACAAAAGTCCGCATGGTCAAAGCAATGGTATTCCCAGTAGTCATGTATGGCTGCGAGAGTTGGACTATAAGGAAGGCCGAGCGCCGAAGAATAGATTCTTTTGAACTATGGTGCTGGAGAAGACTCTTGAGAGTCCCTTGGACTGCAAGAAGAACAAATCAGTCAATCCTAAAAGAAATCAACCCTGACTGTTCCCTAGAAGGCCAGATAATGGAACTGAAGCTCAAATACTTTGGCCACCAAATGAGAAGGGAGCACTCACTGGAGAAGACCCTGATGCTGGGAAAGATTGAAGGTCAAAGAAGACAGGGACGGCAAAGGATGAGATGGTTAGACAGTGTCACTGTTATGTTCTTATGTCTGAGGCAGTGATGCTCTGTCTTCTTGGTGCTTGGGGGGCAACAGTGGGAGGGCTTCTGGATTTCTGGTCCTGCTGGTGGACCTCCTGATGGCACCTGGGTTTTGGCCAATGTGTGACACAGAACGTTGGACCGGATGGGCCACTGGCCTGATCCAACACGGCTTCTCTTATGTTCTTATGAACCAAACAGGTTACACAAGCCAGAACTGCGGGTTTTGCTTGACCATCAGCCCTGCCTCTAGCATCATTTTAACAGCAGATCTCTCATGTGAAAGGTAGTTAGCCTCCCACTTTGTCTTGAGGAAGAGCAGATACATGAGGAACGGCAGCTATTTCAGACCCAAAAATAAAGGGAGTCGCACTGTAAGGGGGGGGGAAAGACTGCTCTGCACATGTGACACGTTGAGTTTTTGACAGCTGAACCGTTCCCTGCATTTTCCAGAACATACTGATTTAGTAGCTCACTGAGACCGGCGGACAAAGCCAACGGCAGCAAGTGAAGCAAAAGCCAGACAGCCAGTGTCCAGAGGCAAGGAGGCCACTCGGGAAATGCCGTAAGTGTGCTGAACAACATCCAAGCCTGAAAGCCCATGATTAGCATCCCGCAGCCAGTTCAGGAAGCAGCGGTGACATCATGTCCCACACCCAGGCCAGCCACAGCACAGAAGCTCAGTGTTCTCTCCAGAGGGGAAACTGAGCTAATCCCCAAACATAGAAACGTTTCCTATGCCGCGCGGCACAACCGCTCACAAAAGGGGGAGTCTCTTTCTTTTTTCCTGAGGACCTAACAGAAGCCAGGACGGAAAGACTCCTGCTTTAACCGTTTACACCACACCCAGCCGTCCCAATTCACGCTGTGTCTTGCTCGGGCACAGCCTCTGCCACTCTAGGGTCTCTCTGTTTCCTCTCCAATAGATGGGGACAGGCCTGCGGCAAAGAAATAAATCCATGAGGCGGTTCAGTGGATCCGTGCTTCCTTCTTCGGGAGTCCCTCTGCTCCGAACCCTGCATTTCCCCCCCTCTAGTATAGCCAGGGCCGGCTCACCCACTAGGCGAACTAGGCATTCACCTAGAGTGCTGGGCAATGTTCCCTCTAAGCTGTGGAGTCTTGTGAGCAAAAATCCTACTTTGTGAGCTCCTGGCATTAAACTTGTGAGCGAGCGATCTGGCTACTGCATCAATTAGTTTGCTCTGGAGCCGTCCTTCCTGAGCGAAGACAAAAAGGTGTGAGCCAGAGGCTAAAAAACTGTGAGCTAGCTCACGCTAACTCAGCTTAGAGGGAACACTGGTGCTGGGCCCTGGATGGGGTGCTGAGCTGTGCCTCCCCCCCTGCCAAAAGTCCGCAAGCAGCTCTCCAAGTGTCAGCACTTCGCTAATTGGGGAGAGGCATCTGGTGAGCATCCCCTGCCTGGAGACAGGATCCCCCCACCTCCCTCCCAAACTGCCTTCGGAAGTGGAGCACGAGAGAAATCTCTCTTCCATCTTGGAGGGCGCTGCAGGAACATGTGGGGCGTGCTCGCTGGGTCGGACAGCTGCAGAGGGGGGGAGGTGGTGGTGGCGGTAGCAAAAGGGTGGCTGGCTCCAGAGGTCTCCAGGCCCCACCGGGAGGTTGGCATCTGCGCCACAAGGCAGCCTTGCCTAGGGCGCAGAGACACCTCGAGCCGGCCCTGAGTAAAGCTTGCTTGTGTGGAGAGGACAGCTGGGGGAAGGAAGGAAGAAGAGCATTTCGGCAATCAGCAGAAGTCACCTGTGGTTTCATTTTAAAAAGCTTAAGGGAGTGTGCCGAAGAACTCACAGTGCAATTCTAAGAGCACTTTCCCATCAATCAAACCTGAGGTGTGTTCTGAGTAGACCTGCTTAGGACTGTTCTCTAAAGCACAAGTCTGGGAACACAAAAAGGCTAAGCCAGCAGATCTGGAGCTATATAAGCATAAAGACTGTTGCTTTTCCTGCACGAGCGCTCTCTGCGTTTTGCTGAGCTCCAAATCAAATCCTTATCGCATGAGAAGGCGCCCACCGCATTCTCCTCTCTGCTCTTGCACACAGCTGCGATGCTTCCAACATGTGCACAACATGAGTTGCAGCACACCGACAGCTCCTACGGGAGAGCAAAATCGGCAGCCTTTGCCCAGGACCCAGGAATAAGTTCTCCAGGCTTGAACCACAGACTACGTAACAAAAGCAGGAGCAAGACAGACACACATACACACACACACAGAGAGAGACCTTTATTGGCATTACAGCACAAATCCAAATAAAATACACTGGAATCTGTGGTCAGAAAGAACATCTCCTCCTAGAGGCCTGGTAGAGAAATTTTGCTACAGGTTCAATGATTTTGCTCTTATTTGAGGCTAAAAGTATAAAGGTCTTACGATCTTCCGATCGACCCTCCAAAGGTAGCTGGAAAGGCTTAAAAATACAGCACGAAGATCATCATAAAATTTCTAGTGCAAAATAACATGATTGTTATCTTCAATCTCACTCATCCCACATGGGCAAAGCCTATCTGTATACAGAATTTTCTTAAACCGATCGATCCTCCAAAGGTAGGAGGTAAAAGTAAAGGTTCCCTTGCTCGAAAGCCAGTCGAATCCGACTCTAGGGTTGCGGTGCTCATCTCCGTTTCAAAGCCGAAGAGCCAGCGCTGTCCGAAGACGTTTCCGTGGTCATGTGGCCGGCATGACTAAACACCAAGGCACATGGAACGCTGTTCCCTTCTCACCGAAGTGGTACCTATTTATCTACTTGCAATTTCTTGCTTTCGAACTGCTCGGTTGGCAGGAGCTGGAACTAGAGACGGGAGCTCACTCCGTCTTGCTGCACCCGGGTCTCGAACTGCTGAACTACTGACCTTCCACAGCCTGCAGTTCAGCGTCTTAACCACATGAGCCACCGCAGCTCCAAAAAAAGGTAGGAGATTAGGCTTTAAAAATACAGCACGAAGATCATCATAAAATTTACAGTGCAAAGTAACATGACTGTTAACTTCAATCTCACTCATCCCACATGGACACAACCTATCTGTATATGGAATTTTCTTAAATCTCCCATATAACACCATAGACAGGAGAACATTAAAACGGGCTCACATAAACGCCCTACGCAGATGAGGATCAGACAAACAAGACAGGTATTCGGGAAGGGAAGGGCAGGAGCAAGACTCTTCACTTCAAGTTTTATTTATTTCTGCACTTCATTTATACCCTGCCTTTCTCTGGGGGCCCAAAGCAGCTTACGTTGTTCTCCTCTCCTCTGTTTCGTCTTCACAACAACCCTGTGATGTGGGTTAGGCTAAAAGCTTCCACAGTAGACCAGGGATCTGAACCAGGGGCTCCTAGATCCTAGTCTGACAAATCTAACCACTGCACCACACTGGTTCACACAACAGAGACTGTTTGTATTCGGCCAGGGCACTTGGCATTCAGAGTGCAGCTGTAATCAAATTTGCTTGCGGGCTAGAGCATTAGTTACATTTTCTTCTTCTTTTTTAACATGCAAGATATAAAAGAAAAGGCCATAGAATCTCCTCCTGCTATATCTGCGTGCCTTTACAGGGAACAGCTGCGCTTATCTACCAGCTGCCTCTCAGCGGACTGAAAATACAAGGCATTCTTGATTAGGTAAGAAAGATTCCAAGATATTTCAGGAACAAACCCCAGGATTTACAGTTTCCAGCCATTCTGCCATCACTTACAGTTAAGAACACAGCACAAAATGATACACAAGGAAGGGGAAAATATTTTTGGAAAAGAAGCTGAGACAACCCAAAAAGTCAGGGTGGGGGACAGCAAGCTAAAAAGTAGGAAGAACTGAGAACAGTATACAGATAAAGAAAGTTCTACACAAGAAAGTTCGGAAGACAAAGGTACAGTTAGTTGCTGTAGTTTTTCCGGATTGTGTGGCTGTGGTATTGGCACTGTAGGACCTGACATTCCGCCAGTAGCGGTGACTGGCATCCTCAGAGATATAACACAAAAAGATGGAGTACTCTCTGTGTCAAGGTGAGAAGAAAAATGGTAGGCGGATAATTTATATCCACATACAAAAGAACCTCCTCAGGAAACAATCCATATACAAAAGAACCTCCTCAGGAAAGCTCCTCTATTAGCATGTTCATCACCTGGGGAACTCCTACAAGATAATGACTCAGCCCTACCCCACCTTCTGGAGTGGATATAAATTACCTGCCTACCATTTTCTTCTCACTTTGACACAGAGAGTACTCCATCTTTCTGTGTTATACCTCTGAGGATGCCAGTCACAGCTGCTGGCGAAACGTCAGGTCCTACAATGCCAAGACCACGGCCACACTACCCGGAAAATCTATAGCAACTAATGAACTCCGGCAGTGAAAGCGTTCAACAAAGGTACAGTTGTGGGGGAGGCACACAAGACATAATTGCTTGATGGAGCTTTCTACCTTCCCAAATCCCTCAAAGGGTTGCTTCACACAAAAGTTTCATTTGGTATCATTTATGATGGAAACCCCACGTGCACTGTAAAATGCGTGGGGCTTGACAAGAGAGTGGGCTCATTTACACATGCTACAAGAAACCGTTGCTCTGGCCACATGGACAGAAAAGAGGCGTACGTGCCTATGCCAGGCATTCCATGTGCATGCCGCTTTACTGCATTAGAGTGGCATCCATTTAGGGAAAATGTGTGAAGTGGCTCTTGAAGAAAGCAGAGCAACAGCATCAGCCACTTCAAGCAAGATTCCAGTGGGGTTTTTTTGTAAAGCCAGGGGGATTAACACAGAGGGAAGAGTTCGGCCTCACACCGCCTCTCTGGCTGGCTCTCAAGTCCTCTTCCGCCCTGCATCTCAGGGACTGGCATCACAGGAAGGCGGTGAGAAACATGAAGTGAATCCATCCCCTAGCTGACCAGACAGGGTGCAAAGAACGGAGAACGGACAGACCCAAATTATTCTGTCATCCCCACCCAAGACAGAATACGGTTGCCTCTGAATCTCTGCATTTTGTCCTTCTAAAATAACCCTTTCAGATTTTGCTTTGGGACATGTAAAACTAATAAACCCAAATCCAGTCTTCACCAATCACCGCAATGAAACAGGGCATCTGCTGTCTGACTGGCTGCCAGAAACACAGTTTTCAGTGTGACACAGCCACCTGGCGATGTTTGCATCTTGCGAACCTCAAGCCGGTTACACAGGGCTTTTTTTGTAGAAAAAGCCTAGCAGGAACTCATTAGCATAATAGGCCACACCCAGCAGCAGAAATCTATTAGCATATTAGGCCACACCCACATGTGGTCATCCAACCACACCCACCTTTTGCTTCTTATTCTGTTTACTTTGTTGTCAAAACCCTGGGCTTTTTTTGTAGCAGGAACTATACCCCTAATGTAGCCAATCCTAATGAGTGTCTGCTGTTAGGTGTGGCCTATTATGCTAATGAGTTCTTGCTGGGCGTGGCCAACTCAGGAGCCAGCCGGAACTCCGTTCCTGTGCGTTCCTGCCCAAAAATAGCCCTGCGGTTACATATTTTTGAACTTCCGTGGTAGGCAATTCCCTGCCTAGAGATGAAAAATTTCCATAAATTCTTTAAGTCTGGACTCTTTGCAAGCAGTCATCCAAACAGCGTACAGACCAGGATGGACCCAGTGCAATTCCGACCATCTGTTGCACCTGCAATATAACCAATACCTGTAGTGACCACTGCTTATCTTTCTCCTTGGCTGCAGTGTGTTCTTACTGTCTGACAGTGCAGCCTGCAAAGGCACAAGAGCCTTGCCAGAGCAAGAGAATTAGCCATTCCTCCTCGCTTTCGGGATGCCTGATACTGTTCAATGAATGTGTCTTCGGCCGTCTTCCAGTATAAGGTGCGTTCTGAAGAAGGGACTGAGGAAGTGATCTCATGTCTGCAAACCCCACTCCAGCTCTGCCAAGGGAGAAGGAAAGGGTCTTCCAGCTGCACAATGCCCCACTGCAGGTGCCTGCTAAGCTATGCAGCGTGCACCATTGGGGGGGGGGTGTTGCTGGAGTGAATGGAAGAGGATGGTGGCAGTGGCTACAAGCATGGACGGCTTTAAGAGGGAATTAGATAAGCATATGGAGCAGAGGTCCATCAGTGGCTATTAGCCACAAGGTATAGATGGGAACTCTCAGGCTGGGGCAAGGGATGCTCTGTATTCTTGGTACTTGGGGGGGGGGAAGCAATAGTGGGAGAGCTTTTAGTGCCCTGGCCCCACTGCTGGTCCTCCTGATGGCACCTGATACTTTTGGCCACTGTGTGACAGAGTGTTGGACTGGATGGGCCATTGGCCTGACCCAACATTGGCTTCTCTTATGTTCTTATGTAGGATGGTGGTGATAGTGATAACCCTCCTTGAGCGCAGCAGGAAGCAACCAAAATGGCAGGTACACGGAGCAGCCCATCTCAAGTAGTTACACTTCACAGAATAACATCTCAGGTGGGCTTGGGACTCTCTCAAGACGACCTCTATGCTATCCCTACCCGGGATTTGAACCGAGGCCTTGGATATGACATCCCCATGCCTTTCCATCCTGTGGTCTTCGTGCCTGCTCTCCAGGGGCCATTTCCTGCAGGAGCGCACAGGAGCGGAGCTCCGGCAGTAAAGAGCCCAGGGGGCGGCACATGCAACAAGCCCCACCCCCTGCTCCCAGCAGCCCTCGGTCAGAGCAAGAAGCAGCCAGGTAAGTTGCAGAGGCCCCCTCC
>NW_015160254.1:66595-83927 GCF_001447785.1 Gekko japonicus
AAAGCCCAAGCTTTATTCAGGTACAAGCTCCCCCTCCTCTGTCAGGGCAGATCTACACATTTCCCCCCCCCCAATAGCTAGCGATCCAAAACAGTCTAGTGGCGCCTGAGCGGTGGGTGTTGCCTTCTGACACACGTCTGGTGATGTCAGGGGGTGTGGCCTATGCAAATAAGTTATGCTAATGAGTTCTGCTAATGAGCTCCTGCACCTCTTTTTCTACAAAATGACCCCTGCTGCTCTCTATGGCTTATGTCAACAACAAGACTGCAGGGGATTAACTGTAGGGCATGAACTATTGCCCTCTGCTGGGTCATGGTCCTCCACACCACAGTGGGGGTGAGTGGACAGAGGACGAGAAGCCTGTTCAGCCTCTCAATGCTCTTTTGCTGCTGGCCGCAAGTTGGGCACTGACTTCTGGCCAGCAGCTTCATCTTGTCTCCCGTTGGTCACATGGGTGCCTCTCCCAAGAGACTGGTCAGATTTATCACAGCTGACATATTTAGTAAACAACATTTTTAATATCGGCATGTTAATTTTATGTCCTAACAGCAACAAATATTTGAACTAAACGAGTTACTCATGTCCCACTTAAATGTTACATTCCAACCAATTCAAAGCTTTATATAGAGCGAGTACTTTGCTTACATTGTCTAAATGTAATTGGGGGGAGAAGGCACTGGAAACGGTTGACCCCACCCCCCTTTTTAGCATCCCCAAAGGCTCGTGACTGATAGGGTAGGGATGTCCACTCATCTGCTTCAACATAACATACCCCTTACTCAGAGGTCACTGACTGCAAAAAAAACCCAAACCCACATTTCAGTATCTGCCGCACCACCTGCAATAATTCTATATCAGACTGAGATGATGTTGTACAGTAGTTAAAGTGTCATACTAGGATCCGGGATCTGCAGGTCTGAACCCCCACTCGTGCCATGGAAGCTTGCTGGGTGATCTTGGGTCGGTCATACACTCTCAGCCTACCTCACAGGGTTGTTGTGAGGATAAACCAGAGGATGACAAAGGTCGCTTTGGGTCCCCAGTACGGTGAAAGGTGGAATATAAATAAAGTAAATAAATATATCCAATTCAGAACTATTTGAACCACATCCTCATTCACTAACAGCTTTGCATGGGAATCTGTGTGCAAGGACAACTAATCGCTCACCAAATTCCTCACTAATCGTGCTGTGTCAGATTCTCTATCAGTAAGAGATTTTGAGAAACAGAAATGAGCTATTCACTGTGATCATTTGGTAGTCTACTCCTCTCTTTTTTCTTTTTTGATTGAGCAAAAAGACTTCTAGTTCCATTCACAGGTATCTTATTAAAGAGCTCAAGAAAAGAAATGAGGCCACGCTCTGTGTGGTGTTTCCTGAATGTGAAACAATAAGTCAGGGGTCCCCAAACTTTTTGAGCCTGAGGGCTCCTTTGGAATTCTGACACAGGGTGATGGGCACAACCACAAAATGGCTGCCGTGGGAGGTGGAGCCAATCACAAAATGGCTGTCACGGGAGGCAGAGCCACACAAATACCCGGAGAAAGTCCAAGCGCAAGGAAGAAGAGGGGTAATTTAAACAATATCATAGGAAGGAGGAGTGAGAGACAGAATAAAATGAACACTGCGGAAACAGCTGCCACCAAAGCAGTGTTACTTTAATCTGCACAGAAAATCAGATGCCATGCTATGCGACAGCCCCACCCACATTCTGATAACACTTGGCGGAAGCCAGGTAAGATGTCAGCAAATGCTGTGGTACTTTCAAGCACCATAAAGGGGAACCCTGCAATAACTAATCACAGTTTTGGTTTTGCTTCCACTTGTAGTTTGAAATGAAATAAGAATTTTAGCTTCTGTTTTGATTTGACCTGCTCAGCCGATCGGGTGAATTCACAACTTGATTTTTAATTGCATTATTATATGTATTTGAGATTTTATCCTCCCACCCAGTTTGCAAATAATAAAACACACATGTACTCTCTCACACACACAATTCCTAGGGATAATCATCTGGAAAATTTAAGACACTGCCAAGCTTACCTGATAAGGCATTGGCAACGGCATCCATTCATTGTTATTAATTTTCTGAAATAATAAATCAGAAATGGAAGCATTTCCCCTCCACAGCTTTGGATACCTCTTGCCAGACTGATGTTGCATATCAACCAAAGGTTTGTACCAGAAGGGAAATATTGGCAAAGGTTTGTACTAGAACGGAAATATGAACATATATCAGATGGATTTGCCCAAAGATCTAAAAATACTGGGATAGATTTCTCTACTATTTCTGTACTATAAAAACACTGGGCTGGATTTCTGGACTATTTTAAGGAAATTAATGGTTATATGACTCCATTTGATCCAAAAATAGTTATAAACTTTGTAAATGATGTACCCATTCCTCCCAATAACAGTTATGGGTGAATTTATTTCTACTCGTCTTGTAGCAGGAAGACAAGCGGTGACAACTCAATGGAAAAAGAAAAAGCTCCCCTCGATCCAGAAAAAGAGGATCCGGGTTTATTCAAAGTCTAGCAAAACTGATACTAATTTAAGCAAAAACCACACAAACCTTTAAAAAAGTTTTATTTGTATATGAAATATCAATCCATAGCAAGAGTTTAACTTCCCTCCATTTATTAACTTCCTGTACGCCTCGGTCTACACCTCAGCTCCTTCAGACATAAATCCTGAAATATTACAATTGCTGCAGTGTTAAAGGTTATTGGCTAGATTTTGCACAATTCTTTGAAGAAGGCAAAGGGAAGATCTCCTTTCTTTTGAAGTGCACTGTAACGTCTCTAGCAGGCTCAGGCAGGAGAGCTCTACAAACCCTCTCAAAGTCGCTCTGGCAGGGAATCAGAAAGCCACTTTACCAGAAACTGACAAAGATCTTTGCCCCCCACTCTGATTCCGGAATTCTGTAAACATGAAGATTAATCTAGAATTTATGTTTTTGAAGTCCCTAAGTTTTAGCTGCATCTCATCTGGGCTTGAGTCAAAGCTAAAATTTGGCAGTGGTGGCAGATACTGAAGTCCCTCGCCTAGATGGATTTCTTTGCTATTTCTAGGAAAGCTATGAGATTTCTTTGCTCTTCTCTGCAAGAGTACTCTTGTATTAACACTTTGAAATGATGGGAAATAAGTTATTTCTTTACTGTCTCTGATCATGTTCTCGTTAAGTGTCATCATCAATATCTCAAAATTTGAGTCCAGTGGCATCTTTAAGACCAACAAAGTTTAATTCTGGATATAAGCTTTTGTGTGCATGCACGCTTCTTCAGAAACATGCACATGAAAGCGTATACCCAGAATTAAACCTTGTTGGTCTTAAAAGTGCCACTGGACTCAACGTTTGTTCTGTTGCTTCAAGCCAACACAGCTACCCACCTAGATCTGTCATATTATTCTCAAGACAGCCAAAAATGTGGATACTTACATCCAAAGGCTGGAGCCATGAACAGACAAGACAGATGTTCCAACAAGGTTTGCCCCAGGCTTTGAGAAAAATATGACGTAAAATAAATACATTGGGAGGTTAATCCCCCCAATAATGGAAGAAGAAAAGAAGAGGAGATTGGATTTATACCCCGCCCTTCACTACCCGAAGGGTCTCAGAGCAATTTACAATCTCCTCTCCCTTCCCCTCCCCACAACAGACACCCTGTGAGCAATGCTCCCTCTAAGCTAAGGAGTCTTGTGAGCAAAAATTCTACTTTGTGAGCTACTGGCATTAAAGTTGTGAGCAAGTGTTTTGGCTACTGCATAAATTTAGTTTGCTCTGGAGCCATCCTTCCCGAGCTGAGGCAAAAATGTGTGAGCCAGAGGCTAAAAAACTGTGAGCTAGCTCACACTAACTCAGCTTAGAGGGAACCCTGCCTGTGAGGTAGGTGGGGCTGAGAGAGCTCTTTCAAGGACTGCTCTTGAGAGAACAGCTCTGAAAGAACTTGTGACTGACCCAAGGTCACAACAGTAGCTGCATGTGGAGGAGTGGGGAATCAAACCCGGTTCTCCCACATTAGAGTCTGTGCTCCTAACCACTACGCCAAACTGGCTCTCTGCATCTGCAGCATTAATAAACAAAATGCCCTCAATGGCTAGGCAACACCACAATCTTCAAGC
Organism: Gekko japonicus; assembly: GCF_001447785.1. Taxonomy (NCBI): domain Eukaryota; kingdom Metazoa; phylum Chordata; class Lepidosauria; order Squamata; family Gekkonidae; genus Gekko; species Gekko japonicus. Next base: position 70,720 of record NW_015160254.1, read on the forward strand.
CTTGGTTTCTGACAGGAAAAGGCAGGAGGGCAAGGCCTTTGTAAAAGGTAAAGGTAAAGGTCTCCCTTGCTCGAAAGCCAGTCGAGTCCGACTCTAGGGTTGCGGTGCTCATCTCCGTTTCAAAGCCGAAGAGCCAGCGCTGTCTGAAGACGTTTCCGTGGTCATGTGGCTGGCATGACTAAACACCAAGGCGCACGAAGCGCTGTTACCTTCCCACCGAAGTGGTACCTATTTATCTACTTGCAATTTCTTGCTTTCGAACTGCTAGGTTGGCAGGAGCTGGAACTAGAGACGGGATCACTCCATCATGTGGCACCCGAGTCTCGAACTGCTGAACTGCTGACCTTCCACAGCCTGCAGTTCAGCGTCTAAACCACTTGAGCCACCGCAGCTCCTCAAGGCCTTTGAGGGAGGACTAACTGGGTCCAGCCTTGGCCGCAACCACCAGGTGGCTTCCTACACACAATCTGCACAGCTCACTCAGGCCTGGCTACTTGCTATTGTTCAACAGCAGCCCTCCATGAAAACCAGTGTGGTATAGTGGTTAGAGTTTCAGACTAGGATCTGGGAGCCCGAGGTTCAAAATCATCACCCTGTCATGGAAGCTCCCTGGGTGACCTTGGGCCAGTTACAAATTTTCTGCATAACTTACCTCACAGAACTGTTGTGAGGATAAAATGGAGAATGACGGAAACTGCTTTGGGTCCCTATTGGGAAGGAAGGTGGGATATAAATTAAAGAATAAGTATAGCTGCAGATGGAGAATTTTTTTTTTATCTGTGGGAAGGAGAGAAGGAAGCAGGGAAAGGTGAGGATACGGAGACTGTTAGAGGAAGGGGAAAAGAAAATAGTGCGGGGAAGGAGGATACAGATGGAAATGAGGTGCCCCGCAAGTCCTTGCAGGTTCCCCACTGTGAACTAGTCTCAACCCAGCAGCAAGAACCACACAGAGTTTTCACAGGGAGAGACTGCCAGGGGGAGGGAAGGAGAGAAAGCGGAAGTCAGGAGAGCAGATACAGGTAGGCAATGTTCCCTCTAAGCTGTGGAGTCTTGTGAGCAAAAATTCTGCTCTGTGAGCTGCTGGGATTGAAGTTGTGAGCCAGCGATTTGGCTGCTGCATTAAATTAGTCTGCTCTGGAGCCCTCCCTTCCTGAGCTGAGACACAAATGTGTGAGCCGGAGGCTAAAAAACTGTGAGCTGGCTCACACTAACTCATGATAGAAGGAACAGTGCAGGTAGGTCCTGCAGAGACATAACAAGGATGAGGCAACTTGAGGTCCTGACCTCAGGTGCACAAAGTTGAGGGGTGCCGAAAAACTATATAAAATATGCATCCACTATCCCAAGCTGCCATGGCATTATGAAAAGGGCATCTTTCAGTCCAAACTGAACCAAACAAGTGGGGTGGCTAACCCACCGGGGCAAAAGGGCTGGCGCCCCACCAACCTCAGCTCCTTGCTGCTTACCCACTTTTAAAGTAAAATAGAACTAAAGCCTTGCTGGACGTACTACCTGTCCAGGGATTGCAGGCTGCCAGTTCCCACCTTGATCAATCCTGGTCTTCTTGCCTGCTTGTCTTTCTGGACTGCAGCCAAGTCCCGCCTTACACTCTAGGGGAAGATCTCCCCCCCCCCATTCTTCTTAAAGGCACAGGCTCTTTTCTGAGCCAAAGACCCTGGCTGCCCCAATGCAAAACTATAGAGAGAAGGGGAGGCACATTAAAATAAGGAAAGACTGAAAGGCTTGGTCAGGTCAACGGACTCTTACAGAATTTACCGACCAAACAGAGATGTGCAAGGTTTCCAATTATTTTATTTATGTATTTGATTTCTAGCTCGCCCTGCTCCCGCACAACAGGCTCAGGGCAGGTTACAACAGTATGCATAAACAGTCAGAACTGTTGTGAGGATAAAATGGAGAATGACGGAAACTGCTTTGGGTCCCTATTGGGAAGAAAGGTGGGATATAAATTAAATAATAAGTATAGCTGCAGATGGAGAATTTATTTTTATCTGTGGGAAGGAGAGAAGGAAGCAGGGAAAGGTGAGGATACGGAGACTGTTAGAGGAAGGGGAAAAGAAAATAGTGCGGGGAAGGAGGATACAGATGGAAATGAGGTGCCCCGCAAGTCCTTGCAGGTTCCCCACTGTGAACTAGTCTCAACCCAGCAGCAAGAACCACACAGTTTTCACAGGGAGAGACTGCCAGGGGGAGGGAAGGAGAGAAAGCGGAAGTCAGGAGAGCAGATACAGGTAGGCAATGTTCCCTCTAAGCTGTGGAGTCTTGTGAGCAAAAATTCTGCTCTGTGAGCTGCTGGGATTGAAGTTGTGAGCCAGCGATTTGGCTGCTGCATTAAATTAGTCTGCTCTGGAGCCCTCCCTTCCTGAGCTGAGACACAAATGTGTGAGCCGGAGGCTAAAAAACTGTGAGCTGGCTCACACTAACTCAGCTTAGAAGGAACAGTGCAAGTAGGTCCTGCAGAGCCATAACAAGGATGAGGCAACTTGAGGTCCTGACCTCAGGTGCACAAAGTTGAGGGGTGCCGAAAAACTATATAAAATATGCATCCACTATCCCAAGCTGCCATGGCATTATGAAAAGGGCATCTTTCAGTCCAAACTGAACCAAACAAGTGGGGTGGCTAACCCACCGGGGCAAAAGGGCCGGCGCCCCACCAACCTCAGCTCCTTGCTGCTTGCCCACTTTTAAAGTAAAATAGAACTAAAGCCTTGCTGGACGTACTACCTGTCCAGGGATTGCAGGCTGCCAGTTCCCACCTTGATCAATCCTGGTCTTCTTGCCTGCTTGTCTTTCTGGACTGCAGCCAAGTCCCGCCTTACACTCTAGGGGAAGATCTCCCCCCCCCCATTCTTCTTAAAGGCACAGGCTCTTTTCTGAGCCAAAGACCCTGGCTGCCCCAATGCAAAACTATAGAGAGAAGGGGAGGCACATTAAAATAAGGAAAGACTGAAAGGCTTGGTCAGGTCAACGGACTCTTACAGAATTTACCGACCAAACAGAGATGTGCAAGGTTTCCAATTATTTTATTTATGTATTTGATTTCTAGCTCGCCCTGCTCCCGCACAACAGGCTCAGGGCAGGTTACAACAGTATGCATAAACAGTCATTTAGACATAATTAAACATAATACCATCATTAAAACCCATATAAAACATCAATTAACATTAACCATTAGGTGATCATCTGTAGCACAAGCAGGAACTAATCTCAAGAGATTCTACATCTGTGTGGCCGCAGATAAAATACCGAGGCGGGTGGACGGACAGGGAGAGGATGCCATCAGGGACAGAACAGGGCAGAGGAGGCCGATTCAGATGGACTACTGCCGCCTCAACCACAAGTCTGGTGGAGCGTCTCCGTTTTACAGGCCTTGCCGAACTGCATTCAATCCCACGGGGCCCGGATCTCTCTTGGGAAAGTGTTCCACCAGGCAGGCGCCAGAGCCGAAAAGGCTCTGGTTGAAGCTAGGAGGAGCTGTTTCGGGCAGGGGAACTGTAGTAGTGGAAAGTCAGTGATGGCTGAGCCAACCAATCAATCATTTATATGATAACAGACCAGCAGAATAAATATACTTGAACAGAGTGACTACAACAATGTATTTACAATCTTCCATTATAAAATATATATTAAAAAGCCAGCATGGTTGAAGAGCCAGGCTAGGATCTGGGAGACTCAGGTTTGAATCCCCAGTCTGCCGCAAGTGCCTGCTGGGTGACCCTGGGCCAGTCACACGCTCTCAGCCTAACCTACCTCACAGGGTTGTTGTGAGGATAAAATGGAGGAGAGGAGAGTGATGTGAGCGGCTTTCGGTCCCCGTTGAGGAAAAAGGTGGGGATATAAATAAAGTAAATAAATAAATATATGTCACTGGATCAATACCGTACCTCTGCAGCCTCTTGGCAGCTGCACAGCATCTGGCAACTCTACCCAAGATTACAGATTTAAGATCTGCAAGAAGAAAGGATGTATCCCTGTCTCCCAAATTTCCCAGGGTTTTCTGGAGGATAGGTGTAATAAAAACGTATCTAAGGTTAAAAAAAAAGTATCTAAGGAGCTGTGGTGGCTCAAGTGGTTAAGACGCTAAACTGCAGGCTGTGGAAGGTCAGTAGTTCAGCAGTTCGAGACCCGGGTGCCGCATGACGGAGTGAGCTCCTGTCTGCCAACCTAGCAGTTCGAAAGCAAGAAATTGCAAGTAGATAAATAGGTACCACTTCGGTGGGAAGGTAACAGCGTTCCGTGCGCCTTGGTGTTTAGTCATGCCGGCCACATGACCACGGGAACGTCTTCGGACAGCGCTGGCTCTTCGGCTTTGAAACGGAGATGAGCACCGCAACCCTAGAGTCGGATCCGACTGGCTTTCGAGCAAGGGGATCCTTCACCTTTACCTTTTAAGGTCATTATAGAAGGGCAGCACATATCCAACCGTTTCAATTTCCCTGGTAGTGCAAAGGCATAAAGGCTCCTGAAGTGGTCCGCCACAGGATCTCCTTTCTAATAAAGCAGATGGGAGAACACGGAGATGGGCTGCAGTGAAAGCTCTCCTGTGCCTGGGAATCAATAAATTAGTGAAATAGCTTGACAACATCAGCCTCTTGGTCCTGCAGTGATGGTATTTTGCAGTAGTAATTAAATGATGTTGAAGATTGATGCCCCAAATCCTTTGCTTAATTTCAGATCTAGCTTTGGAATAACCCAAGGCTATTAAGCGGATGGCTGAGTCAATGGGTGTAGCTTTGCTCGGCCGCTCAGGCAGGGCCTTGCCTGGCTGAGGCCTTTGCTGTGACATGCTGTTCTGCCTGTGCTGCTCTGAAAGGGCCTAGGGCCTAGGCACGTGATGGCGAACCTTTTAGAGACCGAGTGCCCAAACTGCCACCCAAAACCCACTGATTTATCACAAAGTGCCAACACGGCAATTTAACCTGAATACTGAGGTTTTACTTTAGAAAAAACAATTCATACATTAACTTAAGATGATCCAAACAAAGTAGGAAAGCAATCCCAAATGCTTTCATTGACTTAACATTATTTGGCAGAGAATTCGACACTTTAATGACGGCCTGGGCCTGGCTGGGGCGATGGCACGCGTGCCCACAGAGAGGCCTCTGAGTGCCACCTCTGGCACCCGTGCCATAGGTTTGCCACCACTGGCCTAGGCCTTTGCTGCCTTGTCTGCTTAGGGATAGCGGGGAAATGGGAGGTTTGTTGTTGTTGATCTGTGGAGTTGTTTCATAAAAACACAAGAAGAAGAAGAAGAAGAGAAGAAGAGATTGGATTTATACCCCGCCCTTCACAACCCAAAGGAGTCTCAGAGCGGTTTACAAACTCCTTTCCCTTTCCCTCCCCACAACAGACACCCTGTGAGGTAGGTGGGGCTGAGAGAGCTCTTGACAGAAACTGCTCTTTTTCAAAGACAGCTCTTATCAGAACTATGGCTTGCCCAAGGTCACCCAGCCAGGTGCAAGTGGAGGAGTGGGGAATCAAACCCAGTTCTCCCAGATTAGAGTCCGCGCACTTAACCACTACACCAAACTGGAAGTCCAGGGTTGCTCCGTGGAGGTAGGCAATAGCAATTCATCTCTGAACATCTCTAAACCCTGCTGGATCAGACCAGGGCCATAGCTACACTGGGGCTTTGGGGGGCTCTGCCCCCTTTATTAATGGCACAGCCCCACAAGAATTTCTCCTCTAAATGCTTTTTTCAATCATTTAAAAACATTTTTAAAGGCATGTGCTCCTTTAAGCAGAGTGGGGTGCTGTAGCTGACTAATTCCCGCACTGAGCAAGGGGGTTGGAGTAGGTGACCTCTAGGATCCCTTCTAACTGTGTGTCAAGAAAACGGTCTCCTATAAGAGAGTTTTTCTGCCTAAGTGTTAGCTTTCTTGACTACAGAAGTCATCACCCCCACCTGCCGTCTTGTTATTAGAACTGTTGCTTAGGCAGTCAGAAGTGATTAACTTGCAGTGGCTGAGAACTGTCATCTAAACTGGTTGCCAGCTGGCAATTTAGAGATCTATCCCGGTAATAGCTTTCTATTGGCTAAATGCCTTTTCTTCCTGCACTAATTTCAACTCCACCAAAAAAAAAAAAATCCCCCCCACAAGCCACAAAATCTTGGCTACAGGCCTGGATCAGACCAATAGTCCATCTTGTCCAGCATCCTGTCTCACACAGTAGCCAACCAGCTCCTCTGGAGGGCCAATAACAGGGCATAGAATCCGAGGCCTTCCACTCATAAGAACATCTGAAAAGCCCTACTGGATCAGACCAGGGGTTAACTTGCAGCGGCTGAGAACTGTCATCTAAACTGGTTGACAGCTGGCAATTTAGAGATCTATCCCGGTAATAGCTTTCTATTGGCTAAATGGCTTTTCTTCCTGCACTAATTTCAGGCCGAGGCCTTCCCCTGATATGAACCGCAGAAGAGCCCTGCTGGGTCAGACCAGTGAGGGTCCATCTAGTCCAGCATCCTGTCTCACACAGTGGCCAACCAGCTCTTCTGGAGGGCCAAGAACAGGGCACAGAAGCCAAGGCCTTCTCCTGATATTGCCTCCTGTCTCTGGGATTCAGAGGCTTAGTGCCTCTGAATGTGGAGGTTCCCCGCAATCACCATGGCTAGTAGTCATTGATAGACTCATCCTCCATGAATCTATCTAAACCCCTCTTAAAGCTGTTTATTCCTGTGGCCATCACCTCATCCTCTGGCAGAAAATCCCACATTTTAATCGCTCTCAGTGTGGCGTCTACTTCCTTTTGTTCCTCCTGAACCGACTGCCCCATCAGCTTCATTAGTTCTGAAGAGCTCCAAGAGGACCTCCACAAACTGGGTGCGTGGACAACACTGTGGTAAATGAAGTTCAGTGTTGTCTCATTTGACCTGATGAGGGAGAGAAAGAGGGTATGGTGTGATCTGTGTGGTAAAATTGAAGATAACGGACACTAAATTGATGCAATTCAGGCTTGGGGGAGGGGGTGTTGCGTTAAAAAAACAAGTGATCTATGACAACCCATGTAGGCTTGACTTTTACTTTTTAACTTTTTAAAGCAAAAAACACATTAGAAGAAGAGAAGAAGAGAAGAGATTGGATTTATACCCCGCCCTTCACTTGGAGTCTCAGAGCGGCTTACAAACTCCTTTCCCTTCCCCTCCCCACAACAGACACCCTGTGAGGTGGGTGGGGCTGAGAGAGCTCTGGCACAAACTGCTTTTTTTCCAAGGACAGCTGTGCCAGAGCTTGTGACTGACCCAAGGTCACATCAGCAGGTGCAAGTGGAGGTGTGGGGAATCAAACCTGGTTCTGCCAGATTAGAGTCCGCGCACTTAACCACTACACCAAACTGGCTCTCTAGAAACAGGCTGAGTTAAGGGGTTACTAGTAAGTAAGCCCCGCTGGGTCCGTCATCAACCAAAAGGGAGACTGCAACTAACTAATCAGAATGAGACTGAGACTAGGAAGGGCAGCCTTGAAGGAGATAGAAAAGATTCTTCAGTGGAAGGATGTGTCACTGGCGACCAAGATCAAGTTAATTCATGCCTCACTAATTCCCCATTACTATATAAGGCTGTGGAAGTTGGACAATGAAGACAGCTGAGAGGGGAAAAAGTTGATTCCTTTGAAATGTGGTGTTGGAGGAGACTTTTATGGATACTGTGGACTGCCAAAAGGACAAATAAGTGGGCTCCGTATCAAGTCAAGCTTGAACTTTTCCTAGAAGCTAAAATAACTAAACTAAACTGAAGCTAATCTACTTTGGTCACATTATGAGAAGACAAGGCTCACTGCAAAAGACAATGATGCTAGGAAAAGTTGAAGGGAGAAAGAAGAGGAGGAGGAGATTGGATTTATACCCCACCCTTCACTCCCCGAAGGAGTCTCAGAGCAGTTTACAATCTCCTTTCCCCTCCCCACAACAGACACCCTGTGAGCAGTGTTCCCTCTAAGCTGAGTTCGTGTGAGCTAGCTCATAGTCTTTTAGCCTCCAGCTCACAGATTTTTGTCTTAGCTCAGGAAAGATGGCTCCAGAGCAAACTAATTTATGTAGTCGCCAAACTGCTTGCTCACAACTTTAATGCTAGTAGCTCACAAAGTAGAATTTTTGCTCACAAGATTCCACAGCTTAGAGGGAGCAGTGCCTGTGAGGGAGGTGACGCTGAGAGAGCTCTCTCGAGAACTGCTCTTGAGAGAACAGCTCTGAAAGAACCCAAGGTCACACCAGCAGCTGCATGAGATGGATTGACTGGTCCTCAGTTTGCAAGCCCTAAGAATGGCTGCTAACAATAGGACTTTTTTTGTAGGACATTAACTCATAGGGTCACCATAAGGCAGAAGCGACTTGACAGCATTTAACACATACACAAGCCCACTGAAGTTAATGGGCTTAGACTAATTTTGCACAGGATTGCATTGTCAGAAACAGTTCCTCCTGTCCCAGACTCTTTTTGACTTATCAAGCCAGTCATATGTTTATTTACTTGTAAGTAAACTTAGTCCAACCTAGCAGTTCGAAAGCAAGAAATTGCAAATAGATAAATAGGTACCACTTCAGTGGGAAGGGAACAGCGTTCCGTGCGCCTTGGTGTTTAGTCATGCCGGCCACATGACCACGGAAACGTCTTCGGACAGCGCTGGCTCTTCGGCTTTGAAACGGAGATGAGCACCGCAATCCTAGAAGATTTGACTGGCTTTCGAGCAAGGGAACCTTTACCTTTAAACTCAGTCCAGTAGGTTTTGTTCTCATTGAAGCATGCAGTCTGCAGCTTTTTATTAACAGTGCTTATTACTATTATGTGTATAAAAAATTAAATACAAAACTGAGAGAGAAGCCTAACAGGGCGGTACTACCAAGCGGTTGAACCAAGTGGCTGGAGCTGGTTGTGGATAGGGAAGAGGAGGAAGAATTAGTTTTATACCCTGCTCTTCAGTACCCGAAGGAGTCTCACTCAGAGCGGCTTACAATCGCATTCCCTTCCTCTCCCCACAACAGACATCCTGTGAGGTAGGTGGGGCTGAGAGAGCTCTGAGAGAACTGTGACTGACCCAAGGTCACCCAGCAGTCTTCATGTGGAGGAGTAGTAAATCAAACCCAGTTCTCCATATTAGAATCCACCACTCTTAACCACTACACTAAACTGGCCCAACTTTGCTGCAAGGTGGTTGGAAGGGATGGTGGAAACCACACCAGTTTTCCCTTAAGAGAACCAAGTATGACAACACACAAACGTACTGAGGAAGTGTGCCTTGCACACGAAAGCTCATACTGTGAATAAAACTGTTAGTCTTAAAGGTGCCACTGGACTCTAAATGTGTCCTGCTCTTTTTGAGGATAGTGGTTTGTTGCTTTGTGGCATCAGAGAAAGTTTGAAATAGAAACAATTAAGATCATTCAAGTCATCATCAACACTAGGCGGCTCATGTTAACGTTCCTGGCCGTCTGATGGGAAGTAGACATTAGAAATAAAAACATATTACTTTTTAAATTTTAATGTCACTGACTGCAAGGAAAGAGCAATTGTAAAAAATGGTTGTACCCCATGTAGTTAAATTTTGTATTCTTAAATAGTATGTTAAATACTCAGTTATGCGTATGTTTATTGCACACAGAGATTCATGACGAAAATAAACATTGTGTTTCTTGGTTGTTGTTGTTCAGTCGTACAGTCGAGTCCAACTCTTCACGACCCCATGGACCAGATCACGCCAGGCCTTCCGTTCTTCCGCCGTGCATGTATGACACTGTCTAACCATCTCATCCTTTGCCGTCCCCGTCTTCTTTGACCTTCAGTCTTTCTCTGCATCAGGGTCTTCTCCAGTGACTGCTCCCTTCTCATTTGGTGGCCAAAGTATTTGAGCTTCAGTTTCATTATCTGGCCTTCCAGGGAACAGTCAGGGTTGATTTCTTTTAGGATTGACTGATTTGATCTTCTTGCAGTCCAAGGGTATCTGCATGTTTACTTTTTAATCAAAAACTACTAGGAAAGGTCAGAGGGGCATGATTTTATATTACTGTCTCAGTCATAAAATTAGCTAGTTGCAGCTCTGCTGTCCTGAAAACTCTCTGCCCTGAAGGGGCTTTCAGGAATGGCCATCTACATGAGGAAATTAACCCAAGGGAAATGGTCATACCCACACAACCCTCGGCATCAGCCTCACAATTCTAAATCACATCCAGTTCTAAATGTGGCTCTCTACAGAGTGTTAAATATGCAGATTACAACCGAGTGGAGACATCTTGCTACAAACCTGGGACAGCCCCAAGGTGTGCAGAAAAATCTGAAAACCTTTTAAGAAAATGAGGGGGATTTAAACCAAAAGGAAAGCAAGCTCTCACAATGTTCCACTGTGAGATCTCAGCTACCATCTTGGGGCTTGCCTAGCAACCCTCAAGATGCCCTGGAGAGGTTGGAGGAAGCCAACCAGGAGAAAAAGAAAGCAGCAGCAAGGAGCATCTTCTACCTGAGGCTCAATTCCCTGGTTGTCCCAGCTGTGGGCCTGTCTCATGCAAGATGACAAGGAGCGAGAAGAAGAGGTGCCAATATTCCATCTTTTCAAACTAGTGAGATGCTTTTTAAGACAAACTTTTAGACACTTATAACGTACAGTATTAAGATTTTACATAAAATCAACAACAGCACTAGATAATGATTACTCCTTTGTATACTGTCAACCTATACAACGTATTTTCAAATGTATATTGGTTTAAATGTGACTAGGTTTGCCCACAATTAGTAATGTGCATGCCACGACACTACTGAAAGTTCATTGTTTTCAATGTTATAAAGTTTAACTCGACATTCAAACATGCTGCCAACAGTATTCTGGCTGCGTAAGATTGTTTCCTATGCAGATAACGAACAATGCCTGAAAAGAAAATAAGTATTGCATATATTTCAATTTCCCCCCAAATGTCTGTTTTTTTCGAGGGGGGTGGGAAGAGAGCCCAGCCCATTCAGAACCTGTTGAAGTTAGCTGTGCTGCATGCCCAAACACAGAAGCGACTCTGCAGGCCCCCGTCCTGTCAGCACCATTCCTTGTAACTCTCCAACTCATGCACAGTTTCACTGCTCACATTCTAGGACTGACACCTCTGCCGTTACAGTCAGGAGCTTTCTGCTGTGTCCAAGAATGTCACGCATTAATCATCTTTTCCGGTGACAGCCTTGGGTTATCTGCAAGGCACCAGGATGCTGTACTCTCCCTAATCCAAATGGGAGCCATTCAGATTTTAAAATGGAAGATTATTTTTATAATGCCTTCTGACGCATTACCAGCTACCCTGCCCTAAAAGAAGCTGTATTTGTGTCAGGCACGTAGTCTCAAGTACTAATAAGTATTTACCAAGTAATACTTGATAAGAGCTTTACAGAACTAGGTATGGGGTAAAAAAAGGAAACAAGGTTAGCTTGCATTCTAATTCTAATACTAGAATGGGGGGGGGCACCCACCCGGTGGAACAGATGGACAATAGATTCAGGATAGACAAAAGGAAGTATTTCTTCACTCAATGAGTAATTAAACTGTGGAATCCGCTGCCAGTTGCTGTAGTGGTAGGCCACTCACATAGATGGCTTTAGAAAGAATTAGACGGATTAATGAAGGCCCATCCATGGCTACTAGCCAAAATGAATACATATCCAGATGCAGTAAACCTCTGCCCCCCCTGCCATTTAACCCCCCTTTTAAAGTCAATAAAAAGCTGCATTGTGGCAAAGCACACAAATAATTTATTTTCATCTACAATATGTGGCAAACTGGGTGCCTTTTGCTTAGTTTAAGAGGGTTTTTAAGCTTAAAAAAATGTGAAACAACATGAACAAGACTGTGAGCGACACGGAATGAAGATCGGTGCAAACAACATCTCAAATAAAATAAAAAAGTCACAGGTGGAATGAGGCAAGCTTGGAAAGGGTGGTGCAAAGACAAAGGGCGTGGAGTTGTACTACTTCACTCCTCTCTTTGGTATTCGGTCAGTCCACCTGCCTCCACATCTGTTGTGTTCTTTCCACTGCCGGCCACTGTGAACTGGCACCTCCAAAAATCACCTGGAAACCCTGAGCGCTAAACAAAAGACAATACAGACTAGCAGTGCCCTTCATCCCCCTCGGTCACGAAAGGCCAAGTTAAAAGCAATGTTCCCTCTAAGCTGTGGAGTCTTGTGAGCAAAAATTCCGCTTTGTGAGTTAGCGGCATTAAAGCTGTGAGCGAGCGATCTGGCTACTGCAGAAATTAGTTTGCTCTGGAGCCATCCTTCCTGAGTGAAGACAAAAATCTGTGAGCTGGAGGCTAAAAAACTGTGAGCTAGCTCACACTAACTCAGCTTAGAGGGAACACTGGAACTTAAAAGGAACTGTGTGTCACTTTTTATAGGTAAGCAGCAGCAGGAAACAAGAAAACAAAGATGACCTGCAGACTAAAGCGTGAGCCTTCTTTCCCACTTTATGGCAAAGAATTACACTTCTGACTCATGCCACGTTCAAGAAGTGTATAATCAAGACCTTCCAGGGAAAGCATTTCTTTTTTTAACTGTCCAAAGACCATCAAGACTCCTCCTCCTCCATCCATCTTGAGCCATGAAAGGGAGGGCTGCAGAGACACTATCTATTCTGGGATTTTATGCATTTGCTCTTGGAACGATGCCACACCCCTATGGATGGTCCTCACATTCCCACAGTTCTTCCAGCCAAGGGGGGGGGGGGAGAATGAGAACCAGGAACAAGTTGACCACCACCTCGCCTGGTTTCCCGGAGATGAACAATGCCTTACACACTGCTCAAGAATTACTTGCCTGTTACATTTTTATTTAACTCTCAGGGTTTCGTGATAATTCTTGGAAGGATGCAGCGGTCTCCAACCGCTGCTCCTGCATGCCATTCCGTTCACCTTCGAGAAACGGAAAGCGAACAGAGGGCAGTGACCCATTAAAACTCAGGCAGAAAGGCCTCCTATACTGAAGGCTTAAGAAACGTTCCATTGTTTTGCTTCTGGGTGTCCAAGGATCAACCACCCTTTTTTTAACTGGAATGCAGAATCTCAAACAGGAGCGGTTGGTAGCACTTGGATTTGACAGAAAGCACCAGAGAGTTGTTTTTACTGTAATGCACTCTCAAAATTGGTCACACCCCATTTTATACTTTCATATAAACTTTAGAATAATAACAGCCGCTACTGGAAAGGTTTCTGCTGGCCCAGCAT
>NW_015160254.1:83986-95470 GCF_001447785.1 Gekko japonicus
GAGGGAGAGGCTTATTTTCAGAGTCAGAAGCAATCTCAAAATCATGGTTTTCCATCAACACAGATAATTCTTATTGTACTCTGCTGCTCCATTCAAAACAGAAACTTCTTAACGGGATTCTTTGGTGACATTTGAGAGATTGAGGGAGCACTCCTCAAAGTAAGACTCGTTTTATTCAAAGGAAAGCATTTTTAGAATTGCAGCCTGAATCGAGAAAATGCCATCCACGATGTTTTACTACATTTCTTATCACGAAGCAACTCGTAAAGCCCAGGCCCAGAGCCAGAACACAACAGGAGGATTCCTGTTTTGCAGAGATCTTTTGCACACACTTTCAGGGGGAAAAAAATACAAACCTAAGAATTAATTGAAGATGAAAACTGCTCCAGGACCTTTCCTGAAAAAACTGACATGGATTTCCAATTTTGACTTCAACACTCGTTATGAGTGTTCTTCCACAGAAAAAAGTTTCTCTTATACCATACTCAAATGACCAAAAAATTTCCCATAGTGTACACAAAGAACGTAAAGATATTATTCCCACTATAATCTTAATCCCAAGAAAAGGGAGCTTTCTGTTTCATCTACAAACAGACATCTATTTAAAGAAAACAGCAAAATTCCTTCTCTTTTTGTGTTGACTTGGGAGACTGCAGAAGAGGCCAGTGCAAGACACACTAACAGAGGGAAGAAGGAAGGATTCAGGAAGACGGGTCATTCTGATGTCATATCCTTGCTCAAATCACACCCAATCCCAGGAAGAGAAGAGGACAGAAACAATGCAAGACAAATCCTCAACATGAGACTGATGCCATGCTGGGCATTCACTTATTTATCTACAGCCCACCTTCCTAACTGAGACTCAAGACAGCTTGCATTGTTTTATACTGTGTAATTACATATTTTAAGGCACCCAGTAAACAATGCAATGGAATTAGGCAGGGCTTTTTTTGGTAGAAAAAGCCCAGCAGGAACTCATTAGCATAATAGGCCACACCCAGCTGCAGAAACTCATTAGCATATTAGGGCACACCCCCATGCCTTCCCTTGGCTTGCCTGGGCGTCCTGCGGCTGCGGGGAGCCCAGGCAAGCCGGCCATTGGACAGGTCAGAGAAGGCATGGGGAGGCATTTAAATGCCTCCCCAATCCTTCCAGGGCCACTCCCTGGCCGGGCCGCCTTGGAGTCGCTGGGGAGGGGGTCGCTCTCCAGGCCTTCCCTCTGTAGCCACGCATGCAGAGGTTTTGGCTGTAGTGGGCATGGCCAACTCTGAAGCCAGCCGGAACTCCGTTCCTGCCCCAAAATAGCCCTGGAATTAGGATTACAAAGAGTAGTTCTATGAATCGCTCTGGTTTCGTAATGTTGCAATGTCCAGAAAGATACAGCTGGAAAGCTGATTAAATAAATTTGCTCACTGAGACAGCAAGTTATTGAATAACAAAACCATTCAATCTACTGACTGCTCTAGTGACGTGAAACTCTTCCTGTCCCTGAAATGTTTCAGTCTTCCTAGGAAGCTTTCTCTCTAATACACTGCAACAACACAATGCTGTTTTAATTCCTTCAAAAAGTGATCAAGTGTGTTCAAAGACTACCACCTTGGACCTGGAAAGTCAACTTGATCTAAAACTGTAATTCCCAGAAGAAAGAGTGGATGGAGAAAGACCTCCTGGCAAGAAAGAAAGTGGCAATAAATGGATTTGGCTGGATTTTCAAAGCCTCCTTTGAGATGGAGAAGGAACACACAAGATGAAACTACTAAACCAGGCCATGACTCAGACGCCAACTTTTCCAAGATAGTCAGCACCTTCTGAATTCAGTGACACAGGTAGTCAGGATCAATTGCCCTGGTGAGCACCACATAATTATGGTGACAAGAAATCCAATGACATTGCTACCAATGCTCCCTCTTAGCTGTGGAGTCTTGTGAGCAAAAATTCTACTTTGTGAGCTACTGGCATTAAAGTTATGAGCAAGCAATTTAGCTACTGCATAAATTAGTTTGCTCTGAAGCCCTCCTTCCTGAGCAAAGACAAAAATGTGTGAGCCAGAGGCTGAAAAATTGTGAGCTAGCTCACAATAATCAGCTTAGAGGGAACATTGATCGCTACCCTTTTTGTACCTCCATTTTCTATCAATAAAACTACTTGAGAGTGTTCTTTACCCAGCTGTACTGTGAGGATCTACTCTGCCAGAGAATCCCCTCCACAGAAATGGCATGTATAGGATTTTCATGTTCCTGTCCAACATGCAGAGTGGCTACCACTTAGAAACCTCCGTCATGTCTTCCTCTTGCTTTTCTCCTCACTAGTACCCTACATTCACACAGAGGAGGATTTCTCTACATACCAGAGGAATATAAAAGCTTTTGGGGTAGGGGGAGAGCACAAGCCAGAGTCAATTCCTCTTCCTTGGGTACCTGAAGTGCTTCTTCCGCACCTACAATCAACTTCCAAAGAAAGAGATGGAAGCAACTGCTTACTGGTAACAAATAGCACACTGACCCACCATCCAAGAGGCCAAAATTAAAATCTTACAGGGAAAGAAAACAGATTACAATCAGTGTGAGATTATTCAAATATACCCGTGTGGATGAAATAAATTCAAGATTCACTCCACTCCTAAATAATCAAGGATTTCCCCCGCTGGGTTTTGTGGCCGGTGCACAAAAAGAGTTCACTGGCTGTTATGACGGCCGCCACTCTGGAAGAATCATGAAACACCCATCCCTAAGACAATGGCTGAACAGCCACGCTCGGGCGGGCATGACACAAGACAGGCGAGCTCGCACACACACATGCACACACACACACACTGCCCCCCCCCAAGGTAATAGCTAACTGGAGACCGAATCCATTCTGTCAGGAGAACGGGCCGAGAGGCTAAAAAAAGGCTGGAGTGGAAATCTGGTAACCTAGCAACAAGCTTGAGTGAAGAAAAAGAAGATGGAGTATGAAGAACAATGGTTCATGGGAGGGGGACCCGAGGATGGAAGTTGTTTTTACCGGAGGCAAAATTACTTAGGAGAAGCTCTTTGGGGATGATTGTGCGAAATGACTGTTTCGAAAGAGGCTAACTTTTGGAATGTGCACCGGACCCTTGCATCTTTTACCCGCATTCTTTCCGACACCCCCTCCCACCTTCTGACTGGAACAGGAGGACTCCGAGATCTCCATTCCTGCACGTGGCTGACAAGGGAAAGCTTTGACTTTGACCCCTCCCACACCCTCAAACTCTTTGCTGGTCCCTGCGGTGCTCCTTGGACTCGATTCTAAGGGCTTCAACTTTTGGAAGGGTCAAGGAACCAGTTTGGTGTAGTGGTTAAGTGCGGGGACTCTAATCTGGGAGAACCGGGTTTGATTCCCCCCTCCTCCACTTGCACCTGGCTGGATGACCTTGGGCAAGCCATAGTTCTGGCACAGCTGTTCTTGAAAAGGAGCAGTTTCTGTCAGAGCTCTCTCAGCCCCACCTCCCTCACAGGGTGTCTGTTGTGGGGAGGGGAAGGGAAAGGAGCTTGTAAGCAGCTCTGAGACACCTTTGGGTTGTGAAGGGCGGGGTATAAATTCAATCTCCTCTTCTTCTTCTGTACACAAAGAGGGTTGTCAGAAGGCAGGGGCAGACAGGTGGCAACTGACAGGTCAAGGTGAAGTGAGCAGTGACCCACTGGAAAGCTCCTGCCCTGCCACAAATCGTGTTAGTCTCTAAAGAGACCCCAACTATGGGATTAGAGCGGGGTATTAAATTGAAAGCATAAATAAATAAATAAATAAAGTGCTCTTGGACACTGGTTCTTTCCTAAAGTGGCAACTGAGCCTGATCATCTGCATCCCTGCAGGACCAGGCCGGCCTTCTCTTTCCAACAACCAGCTGATGGGAGAGCCCTGCTGGATCAGCTCAGCAGTTGGTCCACCGGGCCCAGCATCCCCTTTCCCACCACGGCTGGTGAACAGACCAACCCGCCCCCCGAGGCTGCCTCCCAGCAGTGGTATCCTGTGGTCGACTGCCTCTGGATGTGGAGGCTCCCTCAAGGCGGGGTGGGGGGGAACCCCCTTTCCCCAGGGAAGTCTTTGTTCTCGGTCTCCAGCACGGGGTCTGGGAACAGGGAGCGTCTATTCAGCCATCTCTGGGGGAAGGGCCTGGCTGAGGCTCCAGTCCGCTATGAGCGGTAAGCGGGGGTGGGGCTGGGACTTGGAGCGCGGGCCGGCTCGGGATGCCTCTCGGCTGCAGGCAGGAGCCGGGGGAGGAGGAGGAGGACCCAGCGCGAGCAGGTGCAGCAGGACCCAGCGGAGGGCCCGGGGGACAGGCACTCTCGACTCGCCCAGAGAGACCCTCGCGGGGCGCTTTTCTCCGCGGCGCCTCGTAGTAGCAGACCCCGACCCGCGGGGGCCGGTGGGGACAGGCGGCCCTTCTATCCGCGCCCCCCGCCCCCGCTCAACGTGGCCCCAGATGCCATCCTATGCAAAATGAGTCCACGCTTTTTTTTTTTGCACTCCTGTGCAAAACGAGTCTTAACTGCAAGTGACCCCTGCAGCCTCCCTCGCCGGGCGGGGGAAAAAAAAGGCGGGCGGGCGGGCGGGCGGCGAAGGAGCAGCAGCAGCAGCAGACGCGCTCCGGTCGTTCCCAGGGCGCGCCCCACTCGCGCGTTCCATCCGCCCGGCCTCGCCTGCCCCGGCCGCCCACGCCGGCTCCGCCCCGGCCGTGCCCATTGGCTGCGCCCTGGCGCCAGGACCGGGGAGGGGCCGCTACTGGGCGGAGCCGCCCGCGGGAGGTTCCGCGGGACGCGGCTCCTTGCGCGGCGGCATCCCGGGGGCGCGGAGAGGAGGAAGCCGCCTCCCTCCCTCTCTCCCGCTGCCGCCGATTCCAGCGGCTGCTCTCTCGCGACTCGCCCGCGAGCCAAGACAAGCTCCGTTTGCTGTGCGCGTGTGCCTGGGCGAGCCACCATCGCCCGGCCTGCCAAGGTTTGTGCCCCATTAGGGAGGGTGGGGCTCCTCTTCCTCCCCCTCTGGTTTGGGAAGCTGAAAAGAGGATGTGTTTCAGGGCTGACGCTGACACATCTCGCTTTAAAGACGCCTACTGTTTAAGCGGAGAGAATCGCGACTAATTAGGACTATTCCTAACCCTTCCAACGTAAAAAGAGGACGTTTTTGTCAGTTAAAAAAAGAAAAAAGAGCCCAAAAGAGAACAGACAGCAAAAAAGAGGACGTGTCCTCTATAAAGGGGACATCTGGTATAACACGATCAGGTAGGAGCAACATACACCTTGATCAATGCTCCCTCTAAGCTGTGGAGTCTTATGAGCAAAAATTATAGTTGGCGAGCTACGGGCATTAAAGTTGTGAGCCTGCAATTTAGCCACTGCATAAATTAGTTTGCTCTGGAGCCACCCTTCCTGAGCTAAGACAAAAATGTTCAGCTTAGAGGGAACACTGCTGGTAACACAATCAGGTAGGAGCAACATACACCTTGACCTGGATGGCCCAGGTTCCCAAGATCATCACATTTTGGAAGCCAAGCCAGGGCCAGCTCTGGTTAGTTTTTGGATGGGAGACCACTGAGGAATACCAGGGTCCCCAGGCAGAGACAGGCAATGGCAAACCACGGCTAAACATCTGTTGCCTTGAAATTATTATTATTATCTTATGGCAGTGTGTGTAGTATAACCAGGAGATCCTAGGGTTGTCTGGCAGCCAGAAGCTCTAGCTCTTTGTTTGGCAAGCTAGGCTCATGGTGGGCTGAGAGAACTGTGCCTGACCCAGGGTCACCCAGCTGGATTCAAGTGGAGGTGTGCTCCACCAACCGCCTCATGGCAGGATCAGCCTAGAGCACCCCTGACAAGGATTTGTCCAGCCGCTGCTTAAAGACTGCCAGTGAGGGGGAGCTCAACACCTCCCTAGACAGCCAATTCCGCTGTTGCACAACTCTGACTGTAAAAACGTTTTTCCTAATATCCAGCCAGTACCTTCCCACCCTTAATTTAAACCCATTATTGCGAGTCCTGTATGTTGCCTTGAAAACCTACAGCAGGGGTGTCAAACATGCGGCCCAGGGACCGGATCAGGCCCCCAGAGGGCTTCTATCAGGCCCGCAGTGGAACTGGCTGTCTTCTGCTTCTTCTTCCAGTTCTGCTGCTGCTGCTGCGTCGTCATAGGCTTGCAGTTTACAGATTACCTGAACAGCATACTGAAGATTGCAACAGCACAGACATTTTGATGCAATAATTCAGAGCAAGAGGTGTCAGTTATCAGACACTGTTAAATAAACAAAATATTGCAGAGAGTGCTAATGTTTTAAGCATGTTTTTATTTTAAGTTAAAAAAAAACCCTTTGTGTTTGTGTCTTTTATAAAGTTTATATCTCCGCTACCTGGCATTACATTTTATGATACACATGGCTCGGCCCAACAAGGTCTCATTTATGTCAGATGTGGCCCCCCTAACAAATGAGTTCGACACCCCTGCCCTACAAGGTCGCCATAACTCAACTGTGACTGGACGGCACTTTACACACACATACACAGGACCAACGTAGCACATTGGATGTGGAAGTGTTGTTAAAAGCCCTTGTAGAGACCTTTCCCTTGAGGAGGAACTTAAAGAGCCACCTAGTGCGTCACCAGTGATGTCTGGCATGCCGCCCAAGACACAAATCCATAAGATGCAACCTGCAGCAGGGGGCTTCTGTACAGCGTCCCTCAGACTCTGCTGAAGGCATCTGTGGTGATTTGAGGAAGTGGTTTTCTTCTTTTTTACTTGCCCCATTTCCCCTAGGAGGAGGCTGGGCCTTATGTATTGTAACGCCTTTGCATTTATTAGCAGTTCCATCCTTTACGCTTGAATCACACCTTTCTCTGTCCATTGCCGTCTGTGTGGACAGGACAAGCAGTGGTTATTCATATGTGAGTATAAGGCGTTCTGTACATGTTCGGAGGAATGCAGTCTTTCAGACAGGCAAGTTACAGCAAGGTGTTCTGCAGTTAGCAATTAAAACCAGGCACCAGGTTGAGTGAAACTGGGCTTTTTCTACTTTATTCTATGGGACGTAACTCTACCACGTAACAGCGGAAATGGTAATGGGGGGTCTTAGGTACTATCAGCCTGCTCGCTTCTGAAAGGCCTGCATTTTATTTACTGTATTTCGGCCCCGGTCACACGGCAAAGTTGCCGCGGGAGAGGCACAGATGGTAGGCGGATTATCCGGGCGCGATCACACCCCAACATCTGGGAAGTGGAGTGCACCCGTGGTTTACCACCGAAAATGTGCATTAAAAAAGTAGTACCTCCAAAGTACTAGAAAACGTTTGCCACGGGCTGCCTCCAGACTCCCATAGTGTGATTGCGCTGGTGTGCAGCATTCCCCTCCAGTCCCTCGTTTACCCGCCGGCGCCGAGGAAAGGACCCGTGGTGTGCCGCCGGCGCGTCTGATCACGTAATCGCGGATCAAACTGCGCCGGGACAATTAGCCACGCCTCCCCCCGCAATATCCGGCCCGTCTGACCGGAGCCTTAAAACATTTTAATGATGCCTTTCCACCCAATCGGGGTCCCCTCCCCAAGGCGGTGAATATAAAAAACATTAAAACGCTTGAACAATTAAGAAGAACCTTTGTGATTATAAAACAATTCCATAAAAACACTAAGAACATAAGAGGAGCAAATGTTGGATCAGGCCAATGGCCCATCCAGTCCAACACTCTGTCACACAGTGGCCAAAAATACCAGGTGCCATCAGGAGGTCCACCAGTGGGGCCAGGACACTAGAAGCCCTCCCACTGTTTGCCCTCCCCCCAAAGCACCAAGAAGACAGAGCACCCCTTGCCCCAGACCTTGTGGCTAATAGCTACTGATGGACCTCTGCTCCATAAACAACAATGAATGACAGGAAATGGGTTTGTCTGAGGGCTCATCAGGACTAGACAAGACGAACCCCTGCCTCCTAGAGACGGGGCAGGTTGTGTCTGCCGGAACAGAACACGTATGGTCCTTAGCATGGTGCCCACTGGCCCTTTTCCTGGCAGCTGCCAAGAGTTTGTAGAATGTGGGTGGGGCCAGACAAGGCCTTTGCCTGGCAGGGCATCTGATTGGTCTTTTGAGATCTGATTGGCTATGCATATTTTTGGAAACATTTTAGTGGCAGCTGCCACCACAGCATTGGATTTATTCTATTAACTCCTTTTTCCAGGTGAAGGACCACCTCTTCCCATATGTGCCCCGAAGAGCCTTGCACTCACAGGACCAACATTTACTGGTTAATTCCGACCCAAAAGACATCCATTTAGCCTCGGCCAGGGCCAGGGCTTTTTCTGCCCTGTCCCCGGCCTGGTGGAATCAGCTCCCACTGGAGATCAGGGCCCTGCGGGACCTTTTATCATTCCGCAGGGCCTGCAAAATGGAGCTGTTATGCCAGGCCTTTGGTTGAGGCGATGGGCATCCACCTCAGTTGGTCTCCCTGCTTTCATTCCCAACCTGCTGAAAGGGCCCATCTGATTCCACCTTGCGGCCCCAACAGATCTATATTGCTGCTACCAATTTTATTGTTTGTTGTTTTTATGATTTTAATGTGATTTTGTTGTAAAGAGTCTTTGACTCGATTTGTTATGATCGGCCCTAGGCCTGTTTGGGGAGGGCAAAATAAAAATCCCCAAAATAAATTTAAAAATAAAATTATCTTCTGTCCTGCACTTGAGCTTCCTCTGTGTCTGTGTGGCTCTACTGCTTGCAGCAGCCCTTTTGTGGCTGGCTTTGCCTCCCGCGGCAGCCATTTTGTGGTTTTGCCCACCACCCTGTGCCAGAATTCCAAAGGTGGTCACAGGCTCAAAAAAGGTTGGGGACTTCAGGGTTAGACTCTGGAGAGAATGAGAGAAAAGCAGACTCCCACTACAGGGATCGTATGCTGGTATGTCTGTAAAATCAAGTGGTGTGCCTGAGAACCTAGTTGGCAGAATCACAGCACCGTTCAAATGAGAATTACACCTTTCTCTGTCCATTGAAGTCAGTGTGGATAGGACTAACAGTGGTTATTCATATGTGAGTAAAAGGCGTTCTGTACATGTCCAGAAGAATGCATTCCTTCAGAGACGCAAGATACAGCAAGGTGGTTTGTAATTAACAAAGCCAGATACCAGGTTGAGTGAAACTGGGCTTTTTTCTGCTCCTGCTGCACTTCAGTTCCTAAGGCAGATTTCCTACTGCAAGTGGGAAGAAATGACAAAATAATCCAACGCTCGCAATATCTGTGGACACTGAAAAGGAGAGGAACAAGAAAGAAGCAAAGGGCTCAGGGAGAAAAAAGTGATGGGATGGGATGGTAAGGAAAGAGAAAGAAACATTGGCCTCTCTTGTGATTTTTCAGTGTTGGAGGAAGTATCTCAGGGAAAGGTCCCCTTGACTGTTGCATTGACCTGTCATGGATATGGCCAGACATACAGGGAACAGTTGGTGGACTTGACCAAAAAGATCATAGAGGATATCGTGGCACACATAAACAGAGCAAGTCTGGCCTCTCAGAAAGCATGCCAAGAAGGGGATCTAGAGAACCAGGATAGAACAGCCATGAAGATCAGTCAGAAGACAATGTAGTGACGTAACTGTATGGCCTTGTGTCGATTAGAGGCCATGTGGTCCATGGGGTCACGAAGAGTCGGACTCGACTGTGCAACTGAACAACAACAACAAAAGGATTAGAGGCTGTCTAACCCATTATCAGTAGGGACAATGGAGGCCCAGATGCAAAAGTGTCTGAGAATCACAAAAATGTCCAACTTCAGAGAAGTGAAGACGTTATTTAAAGATGGGGAGTGTTGGTTAAGGGCCGAAAGATATTTGTAAGCTTGTTAATATTTTTAAATAGACCTTGTTAAGATAAAAAAGTAGGAAAAATGAACTGATGTTTGTATATTCTAAGAAGACATTTCGAGTAGAGATAACTTTGTACGGTGTTTGAAGTTATAAGATAATGAGTTAGTCAAGAATGTGCAGCCTTATCAAGCAGGGCAGTTACATGTTAGGAGAGGATTGGGAACTGTGGTCTACAGTTTTTCTGCCTACCTGCAGTTTTAAAATATTAATTTTAACTAGCGTTTTTTAATGTATTTTATTGATGTCTTCGGACAGCGCTGGCTCTTTGGCTTTGAAACGGAGATGAGCACCACAACCCTAGAGTCGGATTCGACTGGCTTTCAAGCAAGGGAACCTTTACTTTACCTGTTATTTATATTGTAAGACACGTTGAGTTCCTATAAAGAAGAAAGGTGGCTAATGTCTTAAATACATAAATAAATTGCTCATGGTGACAGGCATGTTTGTTGTTAAACCAAAGTGCCCCGGGCAAGGTCGTCCCAGAATCCCCCCAAACAAGCCTGCGCTGGGACTTAGAAAGCATCCTCAGGCAGGAATAACCTCTTAACATACACAAACTATTCTCTGTCAATCTTTTTAATCTTTTTGAAACTAGGATCATACAATGACCTTTTGCATCACTTAATCTGTCATGTTCAGACTTATTATGCTGTGCTTCAGTTCTGTTTTTAGACTTCTAGTTAGCTCCACAACCGTAATCCACCTTGAATCCAAATGAGAAAGGTGGACTGTAAATAATGTAAATAGATATAAATAGGGTAAGTTGAATTGACTGAGAGCTTCTTCTCAAGAGGGGCTCCTCCTTTGTCTGAGATTTGGGGGCAAGAAACTTTTATGGACTCATGTATTAGTTCTCTTTAATTATGGATGTAACAATGATGAGGTAACCACAGCAAATTGACATTGAGTGCCCAAGACCAGGGCACCCGCCCAGAGCCTCTTTCTAGAGCTCGTTGTATTTATTTCCACAACAGGCTTTATTCCTAGTAATATTATAAACATCAAGCCTATCATGTTCCCATTCAGTCATTTTTTCTAAACTGAAAAGTCCCAGGTTCTGTAGGCTTTCATCACAGGAACAGTGCTTCAACCCCTTGACCATCTTGTTTGCCCAGTTCTACACTTTTTACCTCTCTGCAATATGTTGTTTTGAGTTATGACAACCAAACTATACACAGAGGGTTGGATCCAGCAGTACATTTCCACTAATAGGTCTTGCTGGATCTCTCCTTCCACTGCAGGTTTACCTCTCATGCTGTCCCTGGGGGATTCCTGTCCACCAGGAACAGCCCCTTGGGGACCTCTTTGGTCTGTGAGATGGGAAGGTGAGAATGTCCCATTCTACTGCTGGAAATCTCTTCCAATATTTCAAATGTTAACAATGTTCGTATTTAAAGTTTCTTAACATTATTTAAAACATGTTTATGCAGGGCTATTTTGGGCAGGAACGCACAGGAATGGAGTTCTGGCTGTCTTCCAAGTTGGCCACGCCCAGCAGGAACTCATTAGCATAATAGGCCACACCCAACAGCAGAAACTCATTAGGATTGGCTACATTAGGGGTGTGTGGCCTAACATGCAAAGGGGTTCCTGCTACAAAAAAGCCCTGGGTTTTGACAACAAAGTAAGCAGA